>NW_028289069.1:900000-1149907 GCF_059628265.1 Tinamus guttatus
GTTTTCAGTGACTGTCTTCAACAGTACTTCAACAGCACTCATGCCTATACCCTCCCGCATCTTTTGTGTGTGCAACTTGTACTTTAGGATAGCAGCTGGGTTATTTCCATCTGACATGTAAGAAGTACGTTTTTATATGATCAAAGCAAAAGTAAGTAGAGTGGCAACAGGCCTTTTTCAAAGGCAGGAAATAAAAATGTCCAGGGAATCTCAATCAAAATGTAGTAAGAAATGAAGTGGATTAATCTAAGATATATTTCTAGTTTAACCACAATCTGAGTACCTCCAAGCAATCAAGCACCTCAAGTTCCTCATTTAAATAATACATGGATAGAAAAGCAAGGGCTTTAGCATTTTTTTTCTTTATTATTGAACCAGATTATAATCTCTGTTAATATCATAGCATTCACTGACTTGGTTTTACTGTGAAAAATGGTAGGTGGCAAATTTAATTTTATTAAGACCTTGAAGGGAATGAAAGAACAAAGTATAATTTCCAAGGATCTTACCAGACTAGATCCTATCTTTCACTATAAAACCATTGTTGCTACATTTTAGGTAAAACAATAGCAAAAAAAAAAATTGCACTATACAAAAGATTGCATTAAAATAAATAACTTTTTTTTTTCTCATTTCAGTCAAATTCAGACACTGAACTGCTTAAAATGGAGTAAGGAGAAGGAAGCTTTATTGGTTGGTTCTTGAGGGAATGTACTGAATTAAATCCCATCTAGGTCATGCTGAAGTATTCACCAAGTATTCACCAACTGGTGTGGGTGACATAAGAGTGCTGTTATACCAGGGGGATCCAGAACAAGGTGGGATTCAAAGCAGTGACTGGATGCCTTGCCTTGCAATATTTTACTAACATATGATAGATTTTTAATTAAATCTTTTAAATGCATAGCATCATCCCTGTAGAAATGCATGTGACAATAACAAAGAAACAAAGATGCTACAAAAACAGATATAATTAACAAGGGTGTTCAATTTAAATGACAGCCAACCTGAGGCAACATTTTACAAGCCATCATTAATTCTGATCCATTTTCTAGCATCTCTGCACAACCATTGTTGAATTATAGCTTAAAAATGTTGGCTTACAGAGAAGTTTAACAGGACCATAAGATGAAATTGTTGCTTAAAGTGAAGTTTCCAAAGAAAAGAATTAAAACTTTCATTAGCAAAGACAGAGAAGTCTGTGCAACTTTGCTCTTAAACTAAATCATGAATGGTGTAAATACTAGTGTGCTACAAACAAAAACAAGATTTTTTTTAGCTAGTGAAATTATGCAGCTTCTATACCTTGCATTTATAATTTATTTTAGAATGACAGCCCTCTATATAGAGTAAGTCAATCAGCACTAAATGTTTCTCCTTGCTGTAATCAGGGAACTGCTTTGGCCAGCCAACGGAAGCAGTGAAAATGGAGTACCATTTTTTCTGCTTTTCCTCTCTGGTTCGGGGATATAATTAATTCAGAAACCCAAAGCAGAATTACGGAGAGAAGCACAAACTGGCTTGATTGGCTCTGTTAGAAGCAAACCTTTAGCATCTGATTGTCCCAGACCTAAGGAGGGAAAAGTTATCATTAAAACGGCATAAGCTGAGCCAGCACACCTGTTCCACAGCCATCTGTTGCAAAGGAACCGCCATCTCTTCCAAGCTATCCAAAGATATTTTCCTTTGCTGCATCACTTCAACACCACCTGCATTTTTATTTGCACAGACATATTCTAACACAAATTATTCTTCCTGTCTCTCCTTCCTTTCTTCTCTTCCCAGTCAAGTTAGTTGTTCAAATGTGACTTTGACCTAGCCAGCAGAATTGTTTCTTCAGTACAGTACCAAGACATCACCTACCAAAACACTACCATGAAACTGAAACTAACACACAAATCCCCAGGGAGATTTTTAAAAACTAATCACCTGGAATATTACTGCAAATCCATGATCTTAGCAAGCAGTGCAAAGCACATACAAGCCGATGGATAAATACTGAAGCTATTGGTCTGGACTATACTCCACACTCACATAATTACTGAGGTCCTCAAGCAAGCTGAGCAGGTCAAACAATGAAGGAATGAACAGAGCATAAAATGGCAACAGGACAGGAAAAATTTCTCTATTAGCAGTTACTAAATAGGCTAAAACTTCTCAGCCAAGGAGATGGATGCCCGGAAAAGTGTTCTGACAGAGCTCAGAATCGTGGCTGGGACCACAAAAGTGATTATGGAATATTCTTCACTCCCTACCATTGCTGTTTTTCATGCAAGAAAAGAAGGCATCAAATTAAATTATAAGGAAGGTAGTTCAAAACCAGTAAGAGGAAGTAATTTTCTGTGCAGCACATCGGAAAACTGACAAAGGATGTGCTGGGTTCCTGAACTTGACATGAGTTGAATAAGAGATTAGACAAATTCATGAGGAAAAAGAAAAATATCCACTAATACATCACCTCTGGCTTAACAAGCCTCTAACCTATGAATTGCTGGAGGCTGACTGAATAATGTGGGAAATATCCTCCATGTGGCCAGACCTGTGCAGGTGAGGAAGGGCCCTGGAGGCTTCCTTGGTGTTCCTTCCAACCATGCAAAGGTAACAGCAATGAATTAATTTTCCAAAAGCTGAAAATTCTCATAAATACTGAGTAGAGGAGTTACCACTTGGAGCAAATAGGGTAATACGAACACCTTACTGTACCCTTTTGTCCATCCATCAGAGGTCCTAGTGCAGGTTTGAATGGGAAAAGAAGATGCTGAAACACTGTCAATGCCTCGTGTTGACAAACATACAAGAACAAAACAAAACCAAAACTAGCAACCACAGATTTAAATTTAACAGTGGAGTCAAGAATTACCAGATCCTAAATCACATTATTCCCAACCACCATTTCCCATCTCTTCATCCCCTCTGCAAATCAAGAACATGACCCTAATGTAACTCTTCATGATTAAAGCAGAGCATCTAATCATCCATACATTTCTTGCCACTAATCAAAGAGCACATTTCCTGGAGAATATCGTGCTTGCGATTCCTGGCATCTATGTGTCTATATATGCATCAGAAAAATTACAGCTGCCAGAAAGTTTACTTGTGGAAAAATAACATGCATACTTTATTTATGAGCTAGTCTGATAGATCAAAAGATTACTCCAAAATGACATTAGCGGATAACAAAATAGAATGAAAACAAAATTAAAAAGTACATCAGTACTTAATGCATCTTTTAGAATATATGCCATAAATCAAAGAGGAGGAAGAATTTGTTACTGTACTGTTTGCGCAATGCTTTGTTTGCATTGATTTGCAGACAGATAAGGTTCTACTTTCCTTAAATGAATAGGTCTCATCTAGGCAGGGTAATGTAGTTATTTCAATATGATTACTCAAGTTTAGGACATATGTTTAAGGCATTCCTCTTATAGACACAACTAAAATGTACAAAGAGATCCAAAAGTGAAAAATACAGGAAACAAAGGTTGAAAAAACCTGAAATGATAAAAAATAAATCAACACAAACACATTACAGATTAAGTAAATTTTAACTTAACACTATATTTATGATCTCATCTTCTAGACACATAGAGACAACATCCAGAAAGCAAAAAGAAAAGTTTTTAAAATTGAGGTTAACCGTTGCATTATTATTTTTTTTTTAAATCTGCTAATATCAAACACAAAAATATTATCTCCGGCAAAATGCCAGTTCTTTCTGTGGTTATTAAAATATGGAACAATCTCAGTGTTACTGAACAAACAAAATATTTTGATTAGATGTAATAAAACTTAATCATAAAATCTGTCTTCCATATACTGTTGGTAGGTTTTGTTTTTATCTTTTCTAAATTGATAATGTTTTTTCCTGAGTAGCAATGTGAAAACAAAGACAGACATTAAAGGAACAAATAATATATGATTTTGTTTACATGCACTCCAGACTTTCATACCAAATCACCTACAGTTAGTATCTATATTCAATAATATTATCGTTGTGACAATGATAGCCAGAGGTTATGCCTAATTCAAGGTATAACTTTGCCCCACTCTGAATTATGTATGTACACATGTTCATACGTTAGCATATATAGACCAACTGAATGCGGTTTGTTTCCATATTACCCTTATATCACATTGGTTGAGGCACAGGCACATCAGCACCAAAATAGCATTCATGGAAGAGCCTATGACGCTCCAGAACTATTTCTTCAAAGCGTCTTCTGGGACTCAACAGTGAAAATCAGGAGGAAATAATGCAAAATAATAATAATAATAAAAAAATAAGAAGCCTCAATCTAATCTAGATGCAGCTCACAGACTCCAGGAAGAGACTTGCCCCATATCTCCCCTGAAGGATAGGTGATGCCTGCATGCAGGTCATGCACGCTCCTTGCTGCAGGTTCCAGCAAGCTCAGCCTCTCTACGAAGATCCTGCTCCCATCATGCCCCAAATCTGCCCAGAAAAGAGATCTGCAACAGGTGGTTTCTGCATAACGAAGAAAACTACCCCACGGCAAAGCTGAAGGCCTACAAAAATGAGGGTGAAAGAGATCTTCAGTCTCTTCCTTTGGTAACAACATTTGTTTGATCTTAGGGAATTCAAATACTATCTCTGCTTTCTCTTTTCCCCCTGCCTTGGCTTCATATCAAAGTCATGAGGATATTTCTTGCCCTAGACTGGAGAAAAAGAAGAAGAAGAAGAAAAAAAAGTTTAAGTGGTTAGTTTCCTTGTGTCTGAACTTACCAAGTAGCTGTTACCAGCACAAGTTGGACTGAAAGTATTTCAAATTCAGATTTCTGAATTTTATCCTGATGGAAGATTAAGGTGGGTATTACCTTAAAACTTGGAATAAATCAAATTTGGGATGAGGAAGAACTTCTTTACTGTGCGGGTGCCAGAGCACTAGAACAGGCTGCCCAGAGAGGTTGTAGAGTCTCCTTCTTTGGAGATCTTCAAAACCTGCCTGGACACAACCCTGTGCCACGTGCTCTAGGTGACCCTGCTTGAGCAGGGGGGTTTGGCTAGATGATCTCTAGACGTCCCTTCCAACCTCAACCAGTCTGTGATTCTGTGATTATTAAATCTTGTGGGTGAAGTGCAAATTTGAACTTTTCCAACAATCTGGGTTGCAATGCAGTAATATCAAATGGATTCTTTTTTCTGTTGTTGTTGTTGTTATTGTTTGTTTGTCTGTTTGTTTCAGTTCAGGATATTATACACTAAAACGTCCACTGGAATAACTATCAAGATTTCAAAGTTAAGTTCTCAAGTTATGAAATGCTAGAATGAGGGCTATTTTCACATCTGTTTTCCTGTCTTTACAAGTGCCCACCTTGAGACCATGGGCTCCAACTTACAGAAGTAAGTTGTAAAGTATTTTCAGAAACACTCACAACTACAGGCGAAGTTAATAGGCCCTGTCCTTTTGACTCCATTTTTAAGGTACTAAACACTATGTAATGTTAAACAATTGAAAATGTTTAGCCATAAATAGCTTGGACTAGCTACCCAAAACCTTAGGCTACTCTTCTGCAAAAAGGGAAGAAAAAATTCAAAATGTTTTCCCCAGAGGTGTTTTGAAAACTGACATTTACCGTGTTTGTTAAGCACGGCAATACAGCCCCAATGAATGCTGAGAATACTGCTCTTACAAAGAGGTTTGAAGAAATGGCAAGGAAAGACAGTACACAGATTAGCCACTAAAAATATGAAATCTTAGTTAGTTGCTACTCATTAAAATAGGTACACCATTATATTCCCACATCATATGGAAAACACAGTATAAAAATGACAAAAAGAAATTACATCTGATGGTACATGCATATTAGGACTAAATGCTGCAAAATTTTATACGAATGCAGATATTGCTTATTTGCAAATCTTTAAACTATGCTTTATAAAGGTTTTAGAGTTCTTATTCAAATTTTCTTCTGGGAAGATAAACAAACAGCTATATTGCACATGTACACATCCGCTGCCCAAATACCTCTTTATATAGAAAATAGTGTTCTAGATAATAGGAATAAAAATTACATTCTTGAATACAATCACTCGTGTACTTTATGACATAAACAAACTCACTGCTATATCTGTTACTATAATATTGTCTCTACTGAGAGCTGAAATATTCATGAGATCCTTAAACTTTCCTATTTAAGAAATCTACATGTGAGTTGTCTTGGAAAAAACAAACAAACAGACAAAAAACACACTCTTAACCAACCATTAAGAAAAATGTAAAATGTAAATAGCTTGGCATCACATTTTCCATTCCACTGCTATAACAAATAGATTAATTGCTGGGTAATTTAATCAGATGCCTTGCTGATACTATTTGAGCACAGACTTGATACGTGTCCAGCACTTGAAAAATTGGTATGGGTTTTTCAGCTATGAGAAAGAAGTCTGTCCAGATGGCCCTAAAATGAAGGACAGCATTCAAAATGTTGTTCCCAGAGGATTGGCCAGCTGTGTCTAACATGGAAATGCTTCTGCAAATTTTTAAAAAAGCATTAGGTGTAATGGAGAATACTGGAGAGAGCATTTAAATGTAATCCATTCACAATCTAGATTAATTGACTTGGTTGGCAGGAGTCAACTCAAATTAGATTTTAACGGGCACAACTGCTAGCACATCTATCTCACATAAACTACATCTAGAACTAAAACACTAACTTCTTTGGAAACTGTCCTTCAACTCAGTCTTTCCAGCTAACGTTATCTTTATTTGGTATTATTCCGAAATTTGCCACCTGCAATGAAAGGCCCTTCTGAGGAAGCCCAGCACTTACTTATTATACTACTGAGAAACATTTGAAGACATTTTAAATCCATTTAAAATAAATATAGCCAGGGCTCAACAACTGAGAGTAAAAACCCAAAGACCTACGATTGTAGAAAGGAAACATTTTTGTATGAACAATTTACAGATTTACATAAGAGCTGGAAAAATGAATCAACTTTCACATTAGAAGCAACATGTGTCTTTTTTTAAATCCCTGTGAAGTTTTTATGCTACACATTAGCATCTTCCTGGAGCTTACCCATACTCTTCATAGGGGAACTTTGTATTGGCATCTGACAAACTGTGTTCAGTCCAAGACTATGTTTTAGGTATGTCAAAGGCTGAAAGTGCACTGAGAGGGGAAGCTTCCTACCACAGCTAAGAAACAAATTTAACATGGACTCAAAAAAGACACATTAGGTCTTCAACATTGATCTAGAGTAAAAAAAAAAAAAAAAATTGCACTACATATTCTGTAATGGTATTAAAAAAAAACACCAAAAAAAATAATTTTGAGGATTTTCATTAAGACAGATGAAACCCCCAAGAGGTAGAAAAATGTGAATTTATCTATACTTAAAAATACGAAAAACATTTTTACATGTGATAATATTATTACATATTATAAAAAAGGTGCTCTTACTGTTATTTCTTTCAACAGAGGTCTAATTCTAGCACAGAAGACATAGGAAGGTTTTCTTTAGTTTAAATCTTTAGATTTAGATAATTAGATTCTGGAGAAGATTGAAAGGGGATCTTATCAAAACGTACAAATAGCTGAGGGGAGAATGGAAAGAGGATGGGGCTCTTGGTGGTGACCAGTGACAGGGCAAGAGATAATGGGTACACAAGAAACACAGGAAGTTCCGCCTCCATGAGAGGAAGAACCTCTTTCCTGTGAGGGTGACAGAGCCCTGGAACAGGCTGCCCAGAGAGGTTGTGGACTCTCCTTCTTTGGAGATCTTCAAAACTTGCCTGGATGCCACCCTGTGCTCTAGCTGTGCCTTGGCTGGACTAGATGATCTCTAGACGTCCCTTCCAACCTCAACCATTCTGTGATTCTGTGATTTCTTTCTTTTACCCAGTGAAGCCTATATCAAGTAAATTGAGATTGATTTTTAAATATTTATTGAATTTGATTTATAGAGACAAATTAAAGATAAAGATATCAAGAGCTGCTTCTAAGTAGGAGCAAATTAAAACACACACCATCAAGAAACAATTTTTATGGTAGGAGTAAGTAAATCAGATGAAATCAGATAAAAAAAACTTTTTAAAAATGCTTTATTTCAACTAGATTTAGTGGAAAGTTTTTTTTTTTTTTTTAAAAAAAAGCATAAGGCCAAAGTCAGATGGTAGCAGCAACTATTAGCATAGAGTGCTAATGTAGGAAATCAGGGGGGAAAAATAAGGGATTACAACAGCGAAGGTGGCTGTTAATGATATTGTTAGGTAGGTGTTCCTGAACAGGAGATTTAGGAATGCTTAAGGAGGAGTAATATCTGTCTGTGTATAGAAGAATGACAGGGTAATTAAATCATATAGAGGGAAGGAAAAAAAATGGGGAGGAAGAACTAACTAGATATGCTTTCAGATCCTGGAAATTTTTGAGAAAGTTCCTAGGTGGAATAGAAAGTGCCAAAAAAAAATTACAAGTTAAAGCTTAATTATTTCATTTGTCTTCTTTGGAATATTAGGTAAAATAATCATTCTGCTTCTCCTTTTCCTTCTCATCATGATTCAGGAGCTCTCTGCAAGGTATATTTTAGAATATCTGGAAATTGTCTTCAAATAGATTGAAAAGAGGAACTACATCGGATTTCTTAATCCTGTAATGATGACCTTATTTATCACGTGTGCAAGAGCCTGGGGCTTAGGAGGGTTGTTCTGGAGTGGCAGGTAAAGAAAACCACAGTCAGGTGCAGCTGTGTCTGGAGGGAAATTTCGAACTTAGAGTAGGCAAGAAAATAACAGGAAATAATAGGAATACTAGGATTCTCTTTGGCTTCTCCCAGCATTTATCAAAAATCTTCCAAAGAAAGAATAGAAAAAATAATTAATACATGCTTATTTAAAATAATAATAATAATTTTTTTAAAGCCTATACCCATGCCAAGCTGCTTTAACCACCTCCTGTTTATGAGTTTTAAGGCAGTATTCCCTACAGTGGCTTTGCTTCCAGAAGCCAAGAAAATGGATTAGGCAGGCAGAGCAAATTCTGAGAATTGCATGATTTTAATTTGTTCCTTTGGTAAAATTAGTATTTTCTCCTAATAAAATGCTCTAAAGAATTAAATCAACCAATCAGGTAAAAGTTAAGGGTATTTTCTTTCTGCCTTAAATGAAAATTTCAGGGCAATTTCAGATATAGCATTTATGCAGAAAGTCTCAGTAATATTTCTAACCAGGGCACATACTAAAAAATCCCAAATGAACACCACTGATATAAATTTATATAAAGAACTATCATGACAATATAAAGAATGCAAACCTGCTGCTGGCATGAAAAATCTTTCCTTTTTAAAATTAAAATTATTTCCAACAAATAATCATTATGAATGTGACCCTCAAATATTCTTTTATCATTATTTTCCTTTGGAGAGTTTAAAAGAGGAGCCTCATGCAGCCTTGATTTCTGAATGATTGGTTTATGAATATTTGGATGTCATCAGAATTAATCTGAAGATACTTCAAAGTGCGTCATATAGTTTATTTCATTCCACTGTTTTTCCTACTGTGATCCGAAAGAGGTATTTTTGCACAGTCATTATATAGAAATTAATATCTCTGCTATGCATTTGTTTATGTTGGCTTACTTCCTAAGAAGTTAGATGAAAAGATATCTGATATAAAACAAATAGAGGAAAAACAATGATAAAGTCACTGAAGACAAAGGTGAGACTAGTCTTTGCAGATGCCTGATTTTCCCCTTTTAAAGTCTGCCTGAGAAGACACATCCTCACTCTAGAGGACCTGAGAAATGGGAGACCCAGATTTAATCAGCTACCTTTATGCACTTAAATTAAGGTTGCTAGTTAGGAGACTCATATTAGAGGACACATCTTCAAAAAGCAGTTTCACCCACCCAAGGGGAATAAAGAATGCCCGAAGTCCTACTAAAGCACTTCAGCTAGTGCTAGGGCACTCGATCTGCAAAATCTGAGGAGCTGGCAGGTTGGCGAAGAGCTAGAGGCGATTGACTTCTCATGTTTCCAGAAATGGAGGCAAGCACCTTCTGAAAGTTATGCAATCTTGTAAAGGCAGCTATGATCCCACAGAGAAATGCAGATTCATTTTTGTCATCCACTTTTTAAGGCCTCTAGCTGAAAGTCTTTGTTTCTGGTTAAAAACACATTAGAATGAAAGACCTTATTAAAATCAACATGAATCATGTCTGCCATGGCAATGTACCTACAAAACAAGGGCCTGCAGTTCTACCCGATGTGAAGGACAAAAAGCCAAAACTGCCCTGAAGAGGGACAAAAGTTCTCTGTGACACAGACTGCCTGACAACCATCACAGGCAATAACTCTGAAACATTACTTAGAACTTGTTTACATTGTCAATTGTATGTGCACTTCAGAGCATTAAATTTTGAGCAGGTATGAATTAGTGTAGCTTTTCTGCTTGCAAGTAGGCTGTGTCATTCTGCAGAGTGGACTGTCTGTGTCACAAACCCCTTCTAATACTGAAGGTAAATGTTTCAGCTCCAAGTTGCAGCAATTTCCCTCACCACTTCTGGACCTGCTTTCTTAAAGGTCATTTGAGCTCACCTTCTGAATAAACACCCCCATTCACAGATGCCAAATTAGACTTATGAGTAGGAGCTAAAGGACAAGGGGGCTCATTCAGTCCAGGAACAGGTAACAGAAGAATATTTTATAATATGACAAAGTGTTGAATTCTCACAATGCATTTCTCAGATTGAGTGCACAAACACTTCATTTAGATTCAAATCTGCCTCTTTCAACAACCAGTGCAAACTACAAAGCATTTTAGTAATGTCATATATCAATTTAGTTTGCTAAGATATCCTAATTGGTTCTCTTTTAGCTTTAGTGGGAAGAGAAAATGAAAGATGTGCTTGCAAACTGTAACCATTTAAGTCACATTGGCACTATTAAAATGGCTCAACATTTCTTTTTACTGAAGGCAGCTGTGAAAGGTTTGATGTTGGCATATAATACCTGTTCTTAATGTGCTGGGGAGAACCAAGACACCTGAAACTTCCATTGACCATAATCGCAAGCCGTGTGCAGAGGGCTTCACATTCTTCCATACTACAAAGTTGGGGGGGGGAGAAAAAAAAAAGATTAAAAGAACAATAGTGAAAGCAAAACAGTATTTATACTTCACTTTTTAATTAAAAAGAAACTGGATCACTGCAAAAATTGCTACAAAAAACATCCAGCTATTAAGACAGCAGTTCAAATTATAGTCCTAGTCAGCACATACCAAATTTATTGCAACATGACAGCTAGAACAAAGTCATAAAAATGAATTTATGTTCATAGTCAAGAACTAATTGGACAATTCTGGCCACAATACAAAAGTTTTATTAGTGAAGTCAAATACCTGATAGGCAGCCTCAGCAATGCCACTGAGAATGACGGCAGTGAAAACTGTTCCCCTTACTTCCTACTTATGATCATTTTGAGCTAAGAGATGCATTGCTCAGCTGCCTTTTGCATGGTACATATTCTTATAAAGAAAAGTTAGCCTCAGTCTGAGTGCTGGGCAGAACAGATGCAAAAAATATAAAAAAATGATAAACCAAACAGAATTTAAGACAAACTGCTGCTGAAGAACAGAATCCTGTTGTAAGTGATTGCTTGAAATGATAACAAGTAATCTTGACTTGTAAAGCTTATGGCAAATTGGGCTGCCCTTTTACACATCACACAGAATTATATGAGCAGTTTTTCCAAAGCATCGGTTTAAACACAGGATTTAGGATTTCAGTGAGGATGTATTTCACCATACGAAAGAGAGGTCAAAGATTTCCTTGCAGTTCACTGTGTGGAGTCCCCAGGCCCTCTGGGATGGACTGAGTCCTAGACCAACCCCAATTCTAGCACTTTTACCTGGGAGAGCATGTGAATTACAGCTAAGTATCCCCTTAGGCTCACTTGTTAAATGGGACAGGGAGAGACAGGGTAAGAACTGCTAAAGCAAAAGCCATTATATGTTTGAGAGGAATGGAGAGGAGGCTACTAGCGTATTTTCCCAGAAAACAGGAGATGAGATCTAGCTGCAAGTCTCTCTGCAGTGCAGTACCTTCGAAAACACTCACCAGCTGTGGCAAAATAACATAAATAAGCTTGTATGTGCAATTAATACAACCTCGCACATCTCCCTAAAACAAAGCTAACAAAGCAGTTATATGTTCTCTCGGAAAATGAAGCCAACAGACCTCAAACACTTCTTTTTACATGTGAAAGCATCTCTATACCTTGTTCATTTATTTGTGGATGTGCATTACTTCAGTGTGTAAGTAACCTCGCCCCAGATACCAGTACAGGCTGGGGACTGACCTTCTGGAGAGCAGCTCTGCAGAGAAAGACCTGGCCGTCATGGTGGATGACAAGTTGACCATGAGGCAGCAGTGTGCTCTTGTGGACAAGAAGGCCAATTCCCATTGGGGTGGGATTCCCATATTGGGGTGCATTAAGAAGAGCGTCTCCAGCAGGTTGAGGGAGGTGATCCTGCCCCTCTACTCAGCCCTGGTGAGGCCACATCTGGAGTATTGTGTCCAGTTCTGGGCTCCACAGTACAAGAGGGATGTGGAGCTGCTGGAGAGAGTCCAGCGCAGGGCTACAAGGATGATCAGGGGCCTCGAACATCTGGCCCATGAGGAGAGACTGAGGGAGCTGGGCCTGTTCAGCCTGGAGAAGAGAAGGCTGAGAGGGGATCTAATCAGTGTCTATAAATACCTCAAGGGAGGCAGTGCGGAGGATGGTGCTGGCCTCTCTTCAGTGGTGGTCACCGACAGAACTAGAGGAAACGGCCGGAAACTGAAGCGTCAAAAGTTCCACAGGAACTTAAGGAAAAAATTCTTGACAGTGAGGGTGACAGAGCACTGGAACAGGCTGCCCAGAGAGGTGGTGGAATCTTCTTCTCTGGAGATCTTCAAAACCCGCTTGGACACAGTCCTGTGCCACGTGCTCTAGGTGACCCTGCGAGTGCAGGGGGGGGTTGTACTAGATGACCTCTAGAGGTCCCTTCCAACCTTAACAATTCTATGATTCTATAGTTTGAAAGCATCTTAGATATCTGCAACAGCCTTCAGCATATACAAAATAATCTCTCCTTCAACACACCTGGCACAAGAAGATCTTATTAATTAGAAATGAAATCTATGTGGACTGCTACACTACCATTATAACTGTTTCAGCTGCAAGTCATTCATTTGTCAAGCTAAATGAGCAATTAGTAAGAATTTATTCGACAGATTTAGTTTATTTCTTGTTACAACATATTGGTAGTGAAATCACAATTACATTCTGTTTAGCTGCTTTTTGACACTAGAAGGTTCTTAATCTGGACTGAAAAGTCAAACCACACTGTTTCTGAAGACAGCTCAATATAGCCCACATTGTATAACTTCTGTTCCTGAATTGAAAGACCTGGTAAACACCCAGGGTTCATGTATAATATATATTTTAAATACCTATGTGATTTTGAGTCAACATTTTTGAGAGCATTTCTTCCAGCAATACTATAGAAATAGGTTAGGCAATAGGTTCAGCAATACTGAAGAAATAGGAATAGGGTTAGGATTAGGGTTTAGAGCTAGGATTATGGGTATGGGTTAGGGATTAGGGCTAGGGGTTAGGGCTAGGGGTTAGGGCCAGGGGCTAGGGCCAGGGGTAGGGTTAGGGGCTAGAGCTAGAGGCTAATGTTAGGGTTAGGGCTAGGGTTAGGCCTAGGGTTAGGGCCTAGGGTTAGGGCCTAGGGTTAGGGCCTAGGGTTAGGGCCTAGGGTCTAGGGCCAGCGCCAGGCTTAGGGCCTAGGGGATAGGGCCAGGGCTAGGGGTTAGAGCCAGGACCTGGGGCCAGGGCTTAGGGCCTAGGGTTAGGGCTAGGGCCTAGCGCCTAGAGCCAGGGCCTAGCGCCTAGAGCCAGGGCCTAGGGTTAGGGCCTAGGTCCAGGGTCAGAGCTAGGGCCTAGGGTTAGGGCCTACAGTTAGGGTTAGGGCCTAGGGTTAGGGCCTACCGCCTAGGACCAGAGCTAGGGCCTAGGGTTAAGGCCTAGGGTTAGGGCTAGGGGTTAGGGCCTAGGGCCAGTGCACAGACATGGAAGGAAGGGAAATACAAACATGCTCAGGAACAAGAAGCACATTTTGACAACATCTGAAAAATTTAACAATATCTGTATTAACAGAATATTTTATTGCATTCTTGTATATTATTTTATCCACTACCTCCCATTTCATTTGGCCAAAATGCTACATTCCTGTTTTGATTAGTTAGTTCTGTCCCTTCCAGGCATATCTTCAGGATCTCTCCCTCAACTAAAGCCATCTTGTATATAATTATACTAGACTATATTCTCTACAGAGAACATGTAATTTATTCCATTTATATGTTGCAAAACAGTTTCAGCGTTTCCTTCTTTAAACTGAGGCAGCTGACCAATATGACCATATTAGAGAATTGACAAGATATTTAATGCAGATCCACTCTTTCAAGAAGATACAGTCATTCTTAGCAATTGAACAGTGCATACAGAGAATTTCTATTGTATCTGTCTCTAAGATATCATGGAATAATACTTTCATATCCTGATACAAACCAGACCTTTGAAAAAGCAAGAACAGGCGTTTTCCCTCCCAGTGTTTCTTTGAAAGGTTTGTAAAGTGGGCAACCACAATTTCATGCCAGCTCAGTTCATAAGCAAGAAGGAAGGCCATGAAACAGTGAGATACCTCTTGAGTTTCACAGCCAGCATACCTCCAGAATATGCTCTTCTGCCCTCAGTCAACAAGGGCAAGCAGAGAAAGAAGGACTATGCTGGTTGTTAGGATAAGGGATCTCACCTGTGTGATGTCAGCACAGCGGCACAACCATCTTGAACTTCCTTCAGGATAGTTTTCCAAAGGTAGCGTTTAGAGCAGGGATCCATACCAGAACTGGGCTCATCCTACAAAAAAAAAGAAAAAAATAATACTGTAATTAATCATAGGAAAAACATACCATGGGGTCAAGCCCAGCATGAAGAATTAAAAGAACTCATAGTAAATACATGTATTTTTCTCTAAAAAGGGTCAGATTTCAGGAGATCACTTAAAAAGCACTCTTTTTCTCTCTTTTTTTTCCTCTAGATTTATTTTTAAATTAAAAGTGTACATTTTTATTCAAACATTTTCATACATTTTTGTAGGAGAGATTCGCAGTTTCTTTTTTCACCTTGGGGGCTGGGGTTGATGTTTCTTCCCACCTATGTGCATGTCTGCCATGTATGTACATGAACATCCTATAAATTCAAGGCTGCTTGCCACCACCCATACTATACCCAGCTATGGTGGGTATGTTTGGATTTTAAAAATCCCCCAGCAGTTGCTCCCAAACCTCCCCTTTAAGAGCAATCCTCATTTGTGGTTAGAAAAACCCAATCCAGTTAGTGGACTCATGCAACCTTTTGACTTCTCCCATTTCTAGCTCCCATGGCTTCCATGGGCAGAGAAGTGCAGCTACAAAACTTCATTTCCCTATCCCATCTAATCATGGCATCCTCACTAAAATAACTGTTGACTTTGTCTGTTCGTGGAAGCAAAGCGAATGATACTTCACTGTCAAAAGCCATTCTTTGGCTCTTCACACCTAAAGAGAAGGAAACTCTTCAAGATGCTTCTAAAAACATAGAATTTCAGGAGGAGCACCAACATTTGTTACAATGGTATGGGCCTGGTTGGTGTATTTTGCACCACAGAATCCTAGCTGAAGCCTCTAAAAAAGAGTTGTCAAGGAACGGAGCATCCTGTTTAATACCAATTCTGATGCTTAGCAACCAATGGCCAAGGAGAAAACAAATTAAATTCATTTTTTTATTACATGAAGAGATCTGATAAAATACTGGGAAAAAGCAACCAAGATAATTAGAAAACAAACAAACAAAAATCTTGTCACCTCCTGTAACCTAAATTTAAAGTTAGGAGATCCTAAATGCAAGATGGAAGCATTCAGAGGTTTATGTTAGTGCTGATGAATCTCAGACAAAGCAAATCCTTCAAAATAATGAAAAACATCCTTACAATTTCACAGCTTTGCAAAATCACCTAAATCTTTAAAACCACTGACATATTTTGGTATTTTATTTCCTCTTGTCATTATATGTGTATTAATGCGTGCCTTGCAGCAAGTGAGCTGAGATGGCTACTTCAAGTAGCATGTCCTAAAAACATTACAAAACACTGGAAGCATTTTCTAAGATGAGGAAAAAGCGCTGATTTAAGATTATCATCTTCTACTAACTGAAGCAGGATCAGTTTAAGCAAAAAAAAAAATGCAAACAAAATCGTTCAACTTAGAAGTGAGGTTAAGTTTAAGAGTTAACGTAACTCTCAAGTTAAGGAAAGTGAAGAAGTTAGAAGCAGGAAAATCTGTTTTTCAGACACCAACTTCAGAAATGTGAATCTCATGAGAATACAGATTTCATCCAGTTAATCTGTGGTTATCTTGATCTTGAAATACTGTTTTCCCTCTTGACTTTGGAGAATAAGAACCACCTCTATTTGGGAGTTCTGGAAGGTTTATTTCACCATCGAACTGATTTAGTTCTTCCCATCCAAGGCTTAAGAAATATATTTTCAATCTTTTCTAGTGAACTGTGTGCAATGATAAGAAAGAAGATATAGTATAATAATGATACAACTCCCATAGTACCATATTTCCCTAATCTTCAATACAAAAGGTGTTGTTTTAACCATAAAGTTTAACTGGTCTAAATGAGTTCATATTTTGGAATAGCAGGATGTACACACCAAGACAGCATATGATAATATATCCCCATTCAGGACTTTTTAGTTAGGGGCAAGATTTGCATATAAAGTGAAAATATAAAAAACATTCAAATGTATGGAGCTTGACATGCAGCAAACATGTAATATATAGCAAACGTAGCATACATTTCGTGATAAAGACAGCCTATTAATTAAAAACTGCAGCACAAATTATTAAAATCAAAATCTTTTGGTGAGGAAGACGGTAGAATTGTTGACTTGTATATATTTATTATGTTACAGTCACAGTAATATATTGTATTTACATTATTACATTATTTACATATTTTATATTTACATATTTATATTATGTTATTACATTATTATATATGTAAATACACATTTACATATTTAGTATAAACATTTAAATTTTTATATGTATTATATATATTATTTTATGTATTTATTATATATATTAATATATATTGTATATATTATGCTATGTTCACAATAAGGAATACATAATACACAAATAATACATAATACTTTACTGTATTTTACAGTAAATGATATTTCTATTTTCTGTATAAAGAAAACTTAATTTTTAAAAGCATCTATATGGGTCCACAGGATGTTATCGTTGTATCTGTGCTTGCTTAAGACTCTCCCAAAGTAGCCATAGAGTTGCCTTTACTCACCAATAAAAGTATTTGAGGTTTGCCAACTAAAGCCACAGCAGCAGAGAGCTTCCGCTTCGTGCCACAGCTGTATGTCCTCACCAGTTTGTCAACATGGGCACCCAAGTGTAACTGGTTAACAAGGTCCTCTGCTACCTGCAATTCAGAAACTTGAAAGTTGGCAAAGAGAAGGCAAATCAAGGTAGTGTCTGTGTTTAACCTAAAAAAAATACTCAGTTTGTTCATATTTTTAAAAAAGTACAAGTTATTTCCTTACTTCCTCTCATGTGTTGCATTATTATTGAATCTAGACTTGCAAAAAAACAAAACAAAAAAAGAACCTGCCCCAAGAGCCCTCCTCCCTCCCTCTAAAGGATAAAAATTTCCCTATATGTAAATATTTTGCTTTGTCATCCCTGTAACAGTCATTTGTATTCTTTTTGGTTTGCCAAGTCAATAATTTAAAATGCTCCTCATTCCACCTCATTCTCCAGTATTTATTTGATCAAGTAAACTTAGTGATAGAAAATTCAAGAAACATGATTCTACATCAGCCACCAAGAAGAAAAAGGCAAAAAGAAAGTCAGAGGTCAAGGAATTGGAACTTCTTAAAGATCAAAGGTAATGTAGGATTCATTTAACATACCGACCTACAAATACAGAGGCATAAGTTGATGCTAACTCTTTTTTTTCCGTTGTATTTGGCTGAATTAGCAGTTGCCAATAAGGACCATTTATTCACTATCCAGTTCACATAAACTACGAGCTTAATCATGTTTTTGTTAAGAATTTTATGCAAAATCATTCATGGTTCTTGCAGCAAGATTTTCAGTGATATATCTAAAATCCAGAGGAATTTCTTTGTAAGCAGGCACAATGCTGCAGTGTGAGAATGTGGAATATTTTTGTATGTGTTTTGGCCCTGGAATGCAAAGTTGCTTGTGCTTGTATGTACATTAATGTGTAAACTGACAGTAATGTGGACCAAAACTGTGTTTCATAGACATGTCTCGGAATATTTTAAACGCAGAGGTTCAAAACAGAATCATTACCACCACCATAAAAAGTTAATCAGCGACCAGAAAACCACCCATAGACAATTTTATGTGGAGAAGTCCATGCCCTCTCTTATTTCGAACTAATTCACAACCTCTTTTGCTTTCCTGCAGACACTCCTGCTACATAACAGTAGGGTTGCAGCAGTAGTGGCTTTAGAAATGGTCAAAGACTTAAATATGACAGCTGAACAGTTTTTTTTTTTCTTCTCAAACATAGGCCTTGTTACACAAAAGCTTATGTAACCAATTTCTTTAACACCAGCCAGCACCTTAAAAAAAAAAAAAAAACCTACAGAATCAGCCTTTAAAGTCATTACCTCTGAGAATATAGTAGACAGCTTATCTGCTGTATTAAACTGACAGACTTTACTACCTCTGGGAATGTATGAACATTATTGACAACAGAATTTTCTTCCAGTAAATCCATCAATATCAGATAATATTGTGCAGAAAGATTCATAAAATTTGTAAATAAGTGGATAAAAAAGTGTGATCTCCTGTTTGTATAGAACATACATTCAATACTACCACACACTTCAGAAATTAGTAAGTAACAAGGAAAAGACCACTATATTCCAGAACTTAAATGAAGCGCAAACTATCCTTAGCTTACGATTAGAACCACTTTTTCTAAGATTGCTTTGAAGTATTACCCTGATAGGGCAAGTTATCAAAGCTATTCTTCAAGAGAAGTAATGAACATTGTGTTAGGAAGAATTTAGAAAGCTAAGGAAAACTGCCATAGAAAGAAGAAGAAATAAATCAAGGAAGCTATGTCAGATTGCAGGCTGTAGCCTCTAGTCATGTATCAGAAGCTTTTAGCAAGCCAGCCCAGTAACAATTTAAAAGCTCAGCAGTCCTATGTGTTTTTTTTTTTTTTTAACTGACGGTAGGAACATAATGTTCTTTTCAGGAAGCAACATTGAAAAAGTTCAACTTAGCCCGATTTGCAATCTAACTCTACAATTCTCCCAGCTACTTGGTGGTTACTCAAGAGTGTTCACCGCCCTCATATGCAGGACTACATGATGTCCTGCTTTGTAAGAGGAGGAGCTTGAGCCTGGCAAGTCCTCTGCCATGGAAATTCTGCAAGACAGATGTTCAATAAAGGTGAAAGGGGAAGGGAAAAGGAATCATTTCATCATGCTCACCCTGCTGCTGCTTTGATTGAACTTCCAAGCTATCTATATCTTGCAGAACAAGGTATGTGTGCATGCCACAGTCTGGCTTGGTATCTAGAAACACTTCTTTTGGGGAAAATATCTATCCAAATCAGAACAAATTCAGAGCACAATCACATGAGCAACAAAGGCAAAAGAATTAGTTGGCTTTCTTACTCCTAATAGTTTCCCAGCTGAACCTAAAAAGTTTCCCAATCCTCCCATCTTCCACAACCCTTACATTCCTAAGCAGCATTGCAGAGGCTGCTTCAGCAAATATATGAATGTGGAGCTCATTCTTTTTTTCAAGAGATGACCCTTACTCTTTTTCTCTCCTCTTTAATGCATATTTCCAGTAATAGCAACCTCAGCTACATTACTATGACCTAAATACTAATGAGGATGACATCCAAATGAAATTATATATATTATATATGAGATATATCATGGAGTAGCCTGTACATCTCTCTAACTTCATTTATTTGTATAATCTGTGGTGTCTTGTGGCATGTGTCATAACGTACTATAAAGAAAAAATGAACATCTCTCCAACTATTTGAACAGAAATTAGAAAATCAGAAATAGATTTGGACTAGTGACAAATCTTCAAACAGATACACAAAATTACGCAAGAAATTTACAGTTGTGATATTTCACTTCAGTACATGTGAGGTATATACACAATCACCTTCCCCTCACCTTGTCATATTCATCATGATGTTCTATTTCTGGTTTCAATTACTTTCAATACTGAAGAGTGAGGAGATTCATCAAATTATTTAGCAAGTATTAAGGATGAAAATGAAAAGACACAAGAGTTGCATGCAAATCTATATTTTGTGATTTCCTTTGCACCACAAAGATAATAATTTAAGTCTAATTATGTCTCTGTAGTATGCATTTAAACTCTTTAAACTCTTCTCCCTCCAAACTGAGTTGGAATAATTCCCACCGACTTTGGGATAGGCCCTTTAATCTGTGAAATCTAAGCCAAATCCCTCAACACATTGTGCACTTCTTAAAGACCTCATTTAATTCCATAAGAGGCAGTGAAGTAAGTCACATGACTTTCAGCATATATGTTAACATTTTTGATTACAGATTAAAAGAGATTAAACAGATTAAAGTAGGCATGGTGTTTTCTATCCATCAACAAACCAAGAGGTCCCGCTGCCTTACTGAAAATATGTGATACCATGTGCCTACCTTTCATTCTAAGTTACCATTAACATTGAGGTTAAAAAATAAAAATATAAAAAAGTGTGATCTGTGATAACTCAGATCACACGCTCACATCTGCTTTCCTATCGTTACGGGAGACCCCTTACCTTGAGACCCTGGGCTCCAAATTACAGAAGGAAATCAAAGTATTTTCAGAAACACAACTGCAGGTGAAATTGATAGGTCCTGCCCTTTTTGCTCCACTTCTAAAGTACCAAATACCATGTTATGGCCAACAAACTGAAAATATTCAGCCATAAACAGCTTGGAGTAGCTACCCAAAACCTTTTAACTTTATTTTGATCGTCACTTTTCAGTGACTTTTCTGTAAAAGGGGAAGAAAACATTCACAATGTTTTCCCCAGAGGTGTTGTAAAAAAACCACAGCAAAACAAAAACAAACAAAAAAACCCACATGTGATATTGAGAGTTATCATTTTGTCTATTGCTGAGGAAAAAAAAAGTTAAAGAGGAAAATAATATTATATATATTAGAAGAGTAGAAATATCATAGCATATTTATCCTCAGTCTAAATTGACAGATTGCAACCATCAGTATATTAATTATGCATAATTTCCAAAATAATATATATACCGCACAACTCATTATTTTATTTTGAGCAATAAGAATTGAGATGAACTCTAGCATCTCCTGAAAATAACTCAGAGATGAGTTGCACTTTTTCAAAACAGAGGTTAAAATTTCAAGTTCTGTGCAGGCTTGTTGTACAAATTTAATATCCTAAATAAAAAACATTCATCAGATGCACACAAAACAGTATTAATTCTGCTTCAGATTACACCTAGAAATGTTGGATTTCTTATGTTTAGGAAAAACATACAACTCATGGCCAAAGTCCTAGGGAAAACTTTTCTTTATCTCACAGTCTTATAAAACTCTATACCCAAATTCTTCCCAGGCCCCAAGAAGGCAAACCCCTTTCTACCAAAGACTACATAATTTTTATAGCAAGTTCCTGTTTCCAGTGGCTATAAAATGTAGCATGTAAGAAAATTAAAGGGATTCCAAAGTTAGTGCAAAAATCTGCAGTAACAATTCAATCTGCAGAATGAATTTAAGAAAAAGAGAAGTCATACTCACATTGCAAGAAGTTGCCTTTAGGGTTGATAATGTTTGGTTTGACATATGCAATGTATAAATAAGTTAAATATGGGTGGGAGACACCAAATATAGCTGTATTAGCTTTTTTACATTGATAATAAATCATATCATATATTTTGTAACAAATTGAGATATTGAAACTTTATGTATTAAATAGAAAACATTTTAAAATATTGTTAATCTAGTATCTGCCTAAATAGCCCACAGTTGCGCAGCAAAAAGCTACTTTTAGAGCAGCTTTGAAAAATAAAGTATAACTTTGCATTGCATGAAGTTTAACATTGACGCATTTGCAAATGACTCCTTTTTCTCCTCCTTTCCCATTCAGTTAATTACTGTTTTGGAACTATAAGTGCACTCTACTTTATGTCAGACACTTAACTCCTGCTAAGTCTGCTTAACGGATTTGATCCTTGTGCTTCAATAGACTTCTTCAGCAGCAACACATCCTGCAAGTCACCTGCCTGCTGGCCAATTTATTAAGAAAAAAAAAAAAAGGAGAGAGATACTGCTCTCTACTTTGGAATTAAAACCACAGACTCCCTAAAATATATCTATACACTCATACTAACATAGGGACTTACTGATAAGCTCTCAGAGAAAGGCTGGGAACATCACATCATAGACAGGAGGGAATGAGAAAATAATAGCTTGCATTTCCTTTCAGCTGCTGCTATGTATTCCTAGGCCTTATTTTCTTTATAGGCAACTAAAACACAGACTTTCTCCAGGTATCAGCCATTTGTGAGTTGATACATAGCAGCTGTTCAACACGTCACAGCAATACCACACAACAGGAAGGGCTCGCTGACAAAAACACTTGTCCTGCTCAGAGATAGCTTCATTTCAGTTTTTGATGAAGTCAAACCAGAATCACTAAATTTTATTTGCAGAAGTCCTTCAATACCTTGAGTGAAAGCCTGGAAAGTCTGCCTGCAGTCTATCAAGACAAAAATAATACGATGACTGAAAGGAATAGTGATCTCAATATTACAGTAGTAAAAGTACCTAAATTGTCTTAGGTTTGGGATAATCAGAAGATTAACAGCTGTCCTCTCTCAGTGCACTGCAGTAACATAACTAATCTCTGTGTAACAACAAACTGATTTTGATCTATTTGAAGCAGAAGCGGTATGTGAATTCCTGCACTATTTGAGGAACTATTCTCTCAATGGCTTTGGGAACAGCCATGGCAGTATCTGTATACAAGTTACCCAGAAAATAGCAGGACCTGAATATAAAGTAGAAGCTCTTAGGTACACCAGTTATTCATATATACGTACATATTTGAAGTGGGTTTTATGAATGTCATTTATTTCACAGAGAGCAAAATTCTCACTAGTAGTGAAGCCAGGGTAACCATGTGGCTCCTTACCAAACACAGACAGCAGACTGCATTTACAATT
The DNA here is from genome assembly GCF_059628265.1 of Tinamus guttatus. Lineage (NCBI taxonomy): Eukaryota > Metazoa > Chordata > Aves > Tinamiformes > Tinamidae > Tinamus > Tinamus guttatus. The sequence continues at coordinate 923,370 of NW_028289069.1, forward strand.
GTTTTCATTTACATATGCACATGCAGAGAAAAACCCTGCAGGCACAGCATACAAATCTATTGGTATCATCCTGCTCACTGCAATCTGACTTTTTATCTCAGACTCCTGAGATAAATTACCTCTCCCATGTAGTACTAAATTTATGAAATCTAGGTCCTTAAGCACACCATATATCTATCCCCATTTTCAGGATTCTACATCCTGCTCCTCATCCAGACAGCAAAGCTGTCTCCAAAGGAGTTGTTGCTGGGCAGCCAAATGATCTGAAAGAGTCACAAAGTAAGCAATAACAGCAAGATTCATGTGCGTGCACACACACACTCTATTATGTTGTGTTGACAAGGCCTGCTTGGAATATAACATTAAAGAATTAATAGCATATTGCAATGCATGGGTCAGTTCACACTTATCAAAGCTACTGTCTCCTTTTGTCCACAGATCAGGAATTATCAATAAAAAGGTGTCTGCCAGAACCACCTTAACAGATTACACTCACAGCTGTGGGTACTAAAATAAAAGAATTGCTAAGAACCCCTGACTCCGGGAGTCACAAAAGCAGCCCAGTACTAAAAGCCCTTATTTGGCTCTTACTCAGTCAACCCTCTTGGCAGATGCCAGTTGGCTATAAAAATTCTTACTCTTCAAGCAAGCTTTTCTCTGAACTGTGGGGAGGTCCTCCTTAGCCTCCCAGGTCTCTTTCCTACTCATTTCTCTCTGAGGATCATCATATCCTCAAATTTATGTGCCTCAATCTATTCACAAAAGAAGAGCCTGTCTACCTGGTACCCATGAGTCAGCTTGCTGAAAGAGCAACACTGTACTGTATATGACCCACCAGCACTGATGAGTTAAGGGGATACTCTGAATTTTAATTAGAGCTATGTACTTATATAATTTAGATTCTTCCAAACCTTCCTACACTGTCTTAAAAAATGCTGCATTTATAGGAATGGTGTACCATTTCAATACACACATTGTAACAATATTTTGTCCTTTGTTATGAAAATAGTAAGACAGAAAAAGCTTAAGAGTCAAATCAACACCATTTTAGGAGCACTGCTGCATAATTAAATAATCAAACTTCAATTTCCTGCTTTAAATTTCACTTAGAATGAGAAGTATTCAATAACTTTTGGAAGATGTATGGATAGCTAAGTGCATTCTTTAGAATGACTACACAGTTCTGGGACAGAAGCCAGAATCTGTTGCCACCTATGTGCCTGTTAAAGCACTACGAAAATAGATGCCAGTTATGATGGGCTTTTAGCCCAACTGTAGAGGAGTTTTCAGTTTATGGAGATGACAGGTAATTACAGTTGAGGAGTTTAGCGCAATAACAATTATAACAATATTTTTTTTATGTCAAATGAAATATGTTCAAGTTTGAAGTACTTTGCTAGTACTAGGAGCAAAAAAATATCAAAATGAGTTAAGAAAATCTAAGCAGACAGCAAGAAGTGTTTTGGCAAGGCAATAAACTTACATTCAGCCAGGATCTATTAAGCATGCTGCCCAAAGGAGGGAGCAAAGTCTTGGAAGAATCTTTAATCTCCCTCAGCCTCGTAAGAGATTGGACATTGTTGCCCCACCATTTACCTGAAAAATGCCTCGGCATCTTGCCTCTGGGAAGATCAGCTCAAGACTCTCACCATTTACACTTCTCAACCCCATCATCCTGTCTCTGGGAAGGCTCTAATACCAGCTGTCTACCTGGCACTTGCGTGCTGTGTCTGGGAAGATCAGCTGGAGACCTGAACAATGACAATCTCAGCAGTGCCCACCAGAGCAGCTTGCATTCAAATTGGGTGAAGAGGAACACATACCAGAAATCTTCAAGAAAGAGGGCTGACTCTTTGAGAAGAGGGACATTAAAGGGCTACGTATTCCTCCCCTGGGGTGCACGGCCTTCTTCCCCCCACCCTGGAACATCACCTGCACCGGCATGTGCACCTTCTGCCCCAGAACATCACCTGTTCTGTGGCTCCGAGGGACCTGCACGGAGACGGAGACAATGAAACCTAGTTGGACTGCTCCTGGTGGTAGCTATAAACTTGTTGCATCTCTCCCGCTTGCTTGCTTATCTTTCTTTTTCTCTTCTTCTTCTTCTCTCTGTCCTATCACGCTTATGAGAATCAACCTAACGAGGTTATATGGCATTTGACCCCGTTTGTGTCTTAATCTCGCTCTCGGGATCATATTGAAACCTCCTCCAACAGTGGATCGGGACAAACCTCTGATTCAGGAGCACTCAGCTGATCACCTTGGGAGCAAACACATTCAACATATTGCTTAACATCATGCTGCTAATTAGGGCAAGATGGAAGCTGACTGTTTTTGAATACTCAGTGATTCAGGGCAGGAAAAACATCTTTTTCTGCAATAGCACCTAGCTGCGGAAAGTACTAAGAACCAAAAGAAGAACATCCACTCTGACACACAGACAAAGAACTGACTTTAAACCACTTAGCAGGCCACAAAGCAATAGCTAGGACAACGATCTTCTAGCTAGAGTAGAAGACACTCCAGTTCCATGGGTTCTGGAAAAAGCTGCCACAGGAAGAAGGCAGGCAACATTCTGGAAGTGTCAAGGATGATTTAGGTTCAGGTACACGCAACCAACTCAGCAGAAATGGGAAATTATGACACTGATTTGATACCATAATCCAGTTCTCACATGCTAATAAAAATGTAATTAAACACAACGGACTGAACTGCCTGAGTCGAGGCAAGATCAGAAGCTTTCACCTGTAGAGACAAACATGTTTTACACTATGCCCCCATGGAAGAAAGTCTGTGCATAACTTCATTTCTGATATTGTCTGAGTGACTGGCTATTTATGGATAAAGAGCTGTGCCTGCGAGATAGTCTGTAACAAGCTATAACTGTATCACTAAATTAAAATACTTCCCATGATATTCCCAGATATTGTAATAATCTATATTAGCAAGCTGATAAAACATTTCCTGACAAGGGTTTGACATGCTCTTCTTGAACAACCTCAGGTCTAACAAGGTAACTAGAAGGTTCTAGGGACTGCTGTGCAACAGATTTCCTTCAGAGTTAAATCCTGTCTGCTGAAAAGAAGAGGTTTTCAGAGGTGCATGACTTGGGATGCGGACTGGTCCAGCTCAGTGATGCTATGCTGTGTGCAAGGAACTCTTAATATTCCTTGAGAGCTTATATGCCCAAGACTATATTCACATTCAAGTAGTTCTCTTATTCTCAGCAATGTTACTGTGTTTTAAACTGGTGTAATGGGGGGAAAAATTCCATACTGTTTAAGAAGAAGTAATAGTTACCTTGTGGATATATTGTTTTGGAATTCCACGCAAGGTGCAGTAATAATGAAGATGCTCCCGACCAGTCAGCAGCTCATCCAGAGCATCTTGCTGTGGGCAGTAGCCAACGAGAATGCCTTCAGAGCTAGCAGACTGTATATCCATTTCAGACCTGGTTAAAGAAAAAGCAAAAGACTTAAAAAATTAAAAAAAAATATAGTCCTGGTTTTCACCCTTGGGGTGGAGTCTCTTCAAGACATTCACCTTCAACTCTAAGGTAAAAAGGTTTGAATCTTCTCATCTTTTATCACAGTAGTGCCAACAGCCTTCCTGTACCTTTTGTCCCTTTCTCTCTCAGGTTAATACCAACACCCAAACTTTACTTTCCTAGAGGTATGTGCATCATGGTGAAGAGATCAACACTAAAGGAGGCCAGATCTATGAAAATTTCTTCTTACCAGACTTAACTCCAGGCCCATGTCTTTGGCAGACCTTGCTCTACAGCGACATATTTCAAAACCAGACTGTGCGCACTGCACTCAATATCAAAGGCATCGTCACAAGACAAAGAAATGTGTCTGTGTTTATGCATCTATAAACACATATACACACACACCTTCTCCAAAGAGCAAAAGTAAAACGAAACACAGAATGTTAAAGTTTAGTGTTTTTAAAAGCAACCCAGGAAAAAAAAACAGAAAATCATTCGGAGACGACTTTGGTCATCCCTTTGTAGCTGTAAAGCTTGCCTAGAAATTGCATTCATTGCTAAGAAGCAAGCTTGATTGCAAGGGTGTCTCATTAACCATAATGATACTAAATCTATCTTATTTATTTCAACATCTACACCAACATTCAAGTGATGCAGATTTATAGAAAAGGCCTGTCGAAAATAAGATAATAAAAAATCTGAGCTTTGAAAGAAAACAAATATTAAATGTTCTGAATTACAGAATGATTTCACTCTCATGAAGATGTGGTTTCTGAGTGACAGAAATAAATACATGCTTAATTTAGACAAAATAAATGTCAGGGCCTACTAATACCAGCACTTGTATAAATATAAATATATATATCCTGTTCCTTAAAAAGACTCAGGGGTCCAAGTAGAAAAAGAAAATATAAACTCTGTATTTTACATGATGAACCACAACATCAAAACATATTTTAAATGCTGTCAAAAGGCAGATTACCATGATGTGATGAACCTTGCCGGAGACTAATTAGAATGGGCCTCTGCTCTTAAAGGCAAGGATATAAAATTTTAGTACCTTTGAGGATTTGGACAGTGCCAAAGGAAGTTAACTGCCTGTGGACATGTCTCTACACAAAGACCTAGCAAAAAAGAAAAAGCTTAGGGAGTGGAGGGAGAGGATGCCAGAAGTATACTTCCTCATCAATTTATATCCACTTAGGGGTTATTTTAAACAAAGTTTAGCAATATTTTTTTTCTCCAGTTAATTCTCCAGCCATACATAAATCAAATTAAATGAGTTTTTAAAGCCATCTTCAATATAAGGGATGGATTTATTCATGTAGATTCTTTGGAAAACCAGTAAGGAGGAGTGAATATTTTCTTTTATGAACTCTAACATGATGAAACATGTTATGTATAGTGCAAAACTACGTACGTCCTGCTGAAGACTGAAAGAGATATCTATTTAGGTTTATGATAGTGGGAAGATTCAGGCACTGTAATAAGACTTCCTTTTGGTGCAGCTACTCTCTTCAGAGAAATAAGTTTGGGCTTTTGGTAAAATGCCAAATTCAGTCACAGAGGAACAACTTATATGCAGCATAATCTCTGCAACATTTACTCAGCGTGAACCCAATAACTGCATTAATCTGCATCTAATGCATCTAATCTGGAATGAGTCTACACCATGAAGAACAGAAAATAAGCAAGCACGACTACAAAAAAAACCTGCCATCTTCTTTAGATAAAAATATCTTAGGCAACAGTCACTCAGTTTGCATCAGAAAACAAAATACTTCAGGGTACTGAATGCTAATTGTATGGATATCATGTCAGCATTGGGCTTCATACAAAGCACACAAAACCCCATCCAGGGACCTTCAGCTTCCATAAAGAAAGAGGATAGCAAGAACGGATTGTTTAATATTCCTTTTCATTTGGTCCTTATTTTGCAACTATATCCATTAGTGCTGACCTTGAACACTTACAAGTTCCTATTAATAAAGAAATTCTAATATATTCACAAATTAGTTCACAGAACTATTTTTCTCCTCCATCTCTAGATGACTGTGTATCTGCTATAAAACAGAAAATCTGATCAGAAAAAAAAAGCCATATGAAGATTACATAGTACAACATCTATTCTTCCCTCAGCAGTATCACTGAGCAGATTTCCAAATCAAAAAGGCTGGATATAAGCCTTCAGTTCTGTTTTTCCAAGTCCTAAGGTTTTGCTGAAGACTGAACTGATGGAAGAAAAACACAGTATAATTTTAAACCACAGTACATACCTTGGGAAAGGAACCTGCACTCATCTCTGAAAAGTAATTTTCCTTAGAATTCAGTTAATCTTTCAAATCTAATTTTCATGTGCATAGGTAAAATGAACTTTTCAAGTACTTGTGGTATTATAAGAGGAAAAAAAATCTTGTCATGACATGGTGGTTCACTTAAAATAAAATTATTGGTATTTATTATACTGTTTATGCTCTTCCTCCTCTTTAAGAAACGACTTAATGTATTATTTCATTGAAATCAAAGTACAAATACATATTACATTTTCCTCAAAGATCAATTAATATACAGCAACAATATGATTTTTTTTTCCTCAAGCTAGAGAAAAACAGATGTCTTTTCTGCCCTTTTATTACCAGCCTACTAGCATTTCTCATTAGGCCATTCATGTAAACAACGAGAGACAGGAAAAAAAAAGAAACTATTTGTTTTATGAATAGAGAGAGAAAGAATATATCATTACAGATTCCAACCTCTCAGTCTTTTTGTCTGTAGTAACTGAATACAGCAGCAGTCATAATAAATGCCAGTACAATAGGTAAAAAGCATATGCAGGAAAAGAGGTATTTTTTCCTGAAACAAGACTTTCTGTGTCATCATTAAAACACTGAGTAATAGTTATCTTTAAATTCTGTAGAGAACCAGTTACATGTTCTGATCTAGTTAAGACATTGGGACTGAAATAGAACATCAGTCTTCTCCTTCCTAGTGATGACTTAATTTTTGGGCCACATTGTCATGCTTAGTCTCTCCATTTACCACTAATTTTTTCTTGTAAAGCCAAACTGATGGAACGAACAGAATATGTTGAGAACACTTCCTATGTTGAATGCAAATTTAAAATTGCAATATTATATTTTTGCTTCACTATTTGAAAAGGTCAGTAGAATGTTTGTCATCATTAAGAAGAGTAGCTGAGTCTGTCACTTGAAATGTGGAAAAATTTATATCTCCTCCCCTGCCTAAATGCTTTAGTCTCCTTTTTATACAGGGAGAGTGATGATACTTCAGTGCAAAGCATTTTTCAAAATCATCCAGGACACAGGGAGACTTCTGTTAGATCAGAGTTCTCATCTTGCAAAGATTCGGACAACTGCAGAAAGCAAATTAGAGCCTTGCAAGGCAAAGTATTCTTAGTAACCTCAGCAAGGATAAATTTTAGATTCAGAGCTTTTCCTTTATAATCATTTTAAGACCTTTTTCTTCAAACCATTTCTGTTGTGTGTTTCAGTACCTCTGAAATCTGATGCCAGCCACGATAGGGTCACTCCAGCGACAAAGGCTTTGATGACACTGGGAAACACTACACTAGAAACAGTGGAACAATCTTGGATAATACCTGCTCCTCCTCCTCATGTGAATTGGGCAGGTGGTTTCTGAGAGACAGGTTAATACAGAGAGATTTGGTCCCTATTTGTTACAGTGGTTACCTGCAGCACAGCCTAGGTAGCTGTGGCTTGACATTCAGAGGCATCAACTTCCTAGCAACAGCTCAGTACCTTCACTAATATCTGTCTTTTGGCTGTTTTTAAAAATTTGTTTTACTATTGACTCTGCTGCATACTTACCTTCAGTTTTTTTTTTTTTTTTTGCATGAGAGCAGTTAAAATAAAAGCAATGATATATAAGGTACTCAAAATGGCTTCAGTAAAGAGAAAAATTCCATTAATTAGTCAAAATGAAATATATATCTACAAACTGCAAAAGTAGTTAGACATTCCATTGTGCTTATAACTGCACATTCAATGCAGTGCATACTAATGCTCAATTAACATCATAAAAAATCAAGGTTAAAAATATAATTAATGTAACTATAGCTTAATTATAATTAAACTAATTATACTGATATACAGTGTAACAACAGTCATCTCACCCATTATATTGATGCAAATTTATTCTGCCTTTCAAGTAAAGCTATTTAAATTACACTTTTAATTATTTATCAAGTTGAATATCATAACTATCAAAAGAGCTCACATTTTAGCTATAGAGAAATATTTTACTTTCTTACTCTTCTTTGGTCCTATGACTTCATAATCCAACAAAAGAGATAACTGACTTTTAATTCAAGTTGAATGGAGAGTTGCTGTAGTGGAGGGTCTCTTGCACAAGGAAGTTGCAATTTCATGGAATATTAATTAATCACATAAGAAAGTGTGCTAAATGCTTTGGGCCTTAGTGGGGCAATTTATTAACAAGGCAGGGCCCACCCTATTTATTCCTCCATGGCAAGTGAGACTGCTCCATGTAAGAGCTTAAAATCAACTCTGATCAGAAGATTCCAATAAAAATGACTGCAAAATAGTAGAATGTATCACATCTGCCCATATATCAGCCCAGGAGCAATTCATAGATTACAAGGGTTCACTTTGCTCTCCTTTCTTGTACTGCTTTGGTAATTATCAGCTTTTGGCAGTATATATTTAGCACAGATCTTAATTCAAGCTCTTTGATTGAAAAAGTAACCACATACAGGCTTAAAGATTTCCAACCTAGCTTTCAGTTAGCCAGCTCAGGTAACAGGTGTCAACCTAGTCATGGCAGCAGAGCCAAGCATAGGCTAATCTGAGTCCATTTGTACCCCCAAAGAGGAACAGCTGCACTTGAGAGAATGCAAAAAGCCCTCGAAATGTCAAGGAGACCATGCAGTCAACTATTATTCATACTGATGCTTGAGAACTACACTTGCATCGGTGTTGTTCAAAAGCCAGCTTCCTGAGGTCTTGGAGCACTGTTCTTTATAAATGCAGATAAGCATTAAAGCCTTGTTTTGGTAACCATTTTCCTTTCTGCTTTTAACATTTCTGACCTTTATCAGAGGGATTGGTGATACTTCATCACCAGAATTTCATTTCCACATCTTCCAGAGTAACTGTTTCAGCACTGCTTCTTCCTTCAGCATTCATTAATACTGGTGTTGCAAGTATCCCTAACATGGCGCCACGGGCTCTATGTGGTAATTATTTTTATGTTTCATCTGGGCAGATACGACACTGATAATGGCAGTGTTAATAAGGTATATAAAATAACAAAAAACCTGGCAAAAATCACCTCTAAATAACATTTTGCTATTATCTTCACAAGATTGGCTTTGGCTGGTAATAACTTCCTTTTATTTCTCTTACTGGAGGTTGTTTATGAGAGCACAGTTACAACTAGAATGGGACTACAAAGGCTAGAAGCTGCATAAAAGCCTTATGAAGAAAGAATATGAAAATTTTAAAAATGCAGCTCAGCTTGGGTACTATAACATGCATTTCGCATTTAAGCTGTAATATCCAGAGTTTAAGCATATACTCCATTTAAAATACTAACTTGTGATGTATCAAACCAAAAAAGCTCAATAAAAACAGATCAGAGTCCTGCCCTTCCCAAAAATAATATTGTCTACTCCCCAAAAGAGAATGCCAAGAGACTCTCATATGCAGAATTAAATTTGTTTCTAGCACTTAATAAACATTCATGTTTTGCATTAGCAATGCCCAGCCTAGTTGAACCCAAATAATACTGGAAAGCATTATATAACATCTAGCTTTTGTGCATTTTTCTAGGCTTTTTTTTTTCATTTTTATTTTTATTTTAAAAAGAGCAGCCCCAATTTATCTAAGGTTCTTAAGAATAAGCTATTTTTTTATCAATCATTATCAATCATTAAAGTAAACAAAAAGTAGTGCTGTTTCAAATCAAACTCAAGATAGATGGGATCTATATCTAGCCTCAGCTGCAGTGACCATGAGCTGGTTGAGTTTAGGATTGAGTTTGCAACCATAGACTTCGGGACGGCCAACTTTGGCCTCTTCAGAGACCTCCTCGGAAGAATCCCATGGGCTCTAGAAGGAAGAGGGGGCCCAAGAGAGCTGGTCAGTATTCAAGCAGCGCTTCTTCCACGCCCAGGAACAGTGCGTCCCTTTGAGTAACAAGTCAGGCAGAGGGGGCAGGAGGCCTCTGTGGAAGAGCAAGGAGCTGCTGGAAAAACTCAAACAGAAGAAGGCATTACAGAGAAAGTGGAAAAAAGGACAGGGTCCTTGGGAGGAATACAGGAATGTTGTCAGAGAATGCAGGGATGTGATGAGGAAAGCCAAGGCACAACTGGAATTAAATCTGGCAACGGATGTTAAAAATAATAATAAGAGCTTTTTCAAATATATCAATGGTAAAAGGAAGATCAGGCAAAATGTGGGCCCACTGGTGAACAGTGTGGGTGCCCTCGTTATCAAACATACCGAAAAAGCAGAGGTACTGAACGCCTTCTTCACTTCAGTGTTTACCAAGGGCAGCCCTCTGGAATCCCAGACCCTAGAAACCAGAGGAGGTGCCTGGAGAGAGGAAGACTTGCCCTGGGTAGAGGAAGATTGGGTCAGAGAGCACATGGAGAAACTTGACATCCACAAATCCATGGGTCCTGATGGGAAGCACCCAAGAGTGCTGCGGGAGCTGGCAGATGTTATTGCTAAGCTGCTCTCCATCATCCTTGAAAGATCCTGGAGAATGAGGGAGGTGCCAGAAGACTGGAAGAAAGCCAATGTCACGCCAGTCTTCAAAAACGGCAAGGAGGAGGACCCAGGCAACTACAGGCCAGTGAGCCTCACCTCCATCCCTGGAAAAGTCCTGGAGCAGCTCATCCTGGCTGTTGTCTCCAAACATGTGGAGGACAAGAAGCTGCTCAGGAGTAGTCAGCATGGATTCACCAAGGGGAAATCATGTTTGACTAACCTGCCGGCTGGGTAGATGAGGGGAGAGCGGTGGATGTCACATATCTGGATTTCACCAAGGCTTTTGACACCGTCCCTCACAACATCCTCCTGGGCAAGCTTTGGAAGTGTGGGGTAGATGAGTGGACAGTGAGGTGGATTAGGAACTGGCTGGATGGCAGAGCCCAGAGGGCTGTGATCAGCGGTGCCGAGTTTAGTTGGAGGTCTGTAGCTAGTGGTGTCCCCCAGACGTCAGTCCTCAGTCCAGTCCTGTTCATCAATGACCTAGAAGGCTAGGCAACTAGGCGGTGAGAAACCTCATGAAATTCAACAAAGCCAAGTGCAAGGTCTTGGACCTGGGGAGGAATAACCCCAGACACCAGTACAGGTTGGGGACTGACTTTCTGGAGAGCAGCTCTGCAGAGAAGGACCTGGGCATCATGGTGGATGACAAGTTGACCATGAGGCAGCAGTGTGCCCTCGTGGCCAAGAAGGCCAATTCCCATTGGGGTGGGATTCCCATATTGGGGTGCATTAAGAAGAGCGTCTCCAGCAGGTCGAGGGAGGTGATCCTGCCCCTCTACTCAGCCCTGGTGAGGCCACATCTGGAGTATTGTGTCCAGTTCTGGGCCCCACAGTACAAGAGGGATGTGGAGCTGCTGGAGAGAGTCCAGCGCAGGGCTACAGGGATGATCAGGGGCCTGGAACATCTGCCCTATGAGGAGAGGCTGAGAGCTGGGTCTGTTCAGCCTGAAGAAGAGAAGGCTGAGAGGGGATCTAATCAGTGTCTGTAAGTACCTGAAGGGAGGCAGTGAGGAGGATGGTGCTGGTCTCTTTTCAGTGGTGGCCACTGACAGAACTAGAGGAAACAGCCGGAAACTGAAGCATCAAAAGTTCCACAGGAATGTAAAGAAAAATTTCCTAAGAGTGAGGGTGACGGAGCACTGGGACAGGCTGCCCAGAGAGGTTGTGGAATCTCCTTCTCTGGAGATCTTCAAAACCCGCTTGGACGCAGCCGGGTGTCACAAGCTCTTGGCAACCCTGTGTGTGCAGGGGTGTTGTACTAGATGACCTCTAGAGGTCCCTTCCAACCTTAATGATTCTATGATCTAAGCTGCTTCCCAAATTAAACAGGAATTGCTATAAGAGGTCCCTCTACAGGGACTGTGTCATGACATAGGCTTTAAATGAAAGAAATCTAGATCTGCAGACCATCAAGCTCTCTGCAGCTGTGAGCAGCAACAGTTTCATGGGCTTTCTCCTCTTTTTTTGTGCACTAGGAATACCTGGCCTTTGTGCATGCTGCTAGAACGAGAAAAGCAGAAGACTTCTTGCCATTCTAGCCCCCTTCCTCCATTCATGTCTCCCATGAGGGTCTAGGTACATATCAATCGACCTAAAACCCCGCAGGCACCTGATATGCAAGTATGAAAGAGCCATGTTCCTTCATGCATTATAAAGACATACATATTCATTTACCAGTAGCAAACAGAATTTTAAATTCAGAAAAGAATGATTTATGAAAGATACATATAACTTTCTCCTTTAACAAGTTATATAGTGAACATATACTTGAACATATATGCTTATATATTCCTCAGAAGCCTTATAGCACTGTCCAGCAAACTAGAGGAACGGAAACATTTCCATGACTTCATGAACTTTCATGTTGTTTTTACTTCTAAATACTGAATTACATGTGGTAGCAAAGACTTAAGACTCAGTCATAGTCATTTCATTTTAACAATTGTTCATTAAAGTGGTAACTAACAAGTGCCATTTAGAGACATCTGAAACTAAAAGATGTCCAAGACAATTTTTTTAATATATATTTTTCCATTGCATTGTTTGGGATCTTAATATCCCAAGCAGTAAAAAGCAGTAAGCAGTAAAAATCTGACCACTGGTGAAAAAGAAAATAGTAATACCTAGAATAGAACAAAATGTCTATGATGTCCAATCCTCCCTACCTCAAGCATCTTCATATCTTCTCACTGTTTTACAAAATGTCTTCACTGAAGTGGATCACAGATGATAGCCATCACCTTTTTTTTTTTGCCTTGAGGTTATAAATCAATTACATTCAAAAATGTTATTCTACCTTGGATGGGTTTCTTTAACAGCAGTTCAACTGCAGAAGAAGGGATCTCCAGACTCATGGTATATTTATGGGTATAATCCCACCGAGGAGTCGAAGAATTTTGCCTGTATTGATGAGCTGTGCTCCTGGAGCACTATAAATCTTAAAGTTAGTTTTATTGCTCTGTTCTGAAGCTTATTACTTAGCAGCAGTGGCCAAGACACACACAAAAAAATCAACAAAGTCTAAGAAGACACAGAAGCCTTCTCCCTGCTTTAAGGTTGCTCATTTTCCCAAGCTTAGTTACTGCTCAACAGTAGCTCCTATTTGAGAATGCAGCCTTTACAGTGTTCAAACAGATTAGCAATAAGTCTTGAGAACACAGAAGTATGAATTTAATATTCAGTTATATGCTTACATCTTCAGCCTCTCAGGAAACTTTAAACCTGTAACCTGGATTGACACCATAATATAGAGTGATATTTAATGTTGTCAAGAGTATTTCGGACACTCAAAGGTGTCCATCTATTCTTCTAGCTGTGTCACATTTCTTTACCCATGCGTTAGTATATGCACCTCAAACTGTGCTTTCATGTTTTATTTATAAAATACATTACAGATGGGGGAAATAAAAGTAGCACACAAAACGTGCAAGGAGAGCGGGTAGCACCTACCCACTACAAATGCTACAAATATTATGTCATTATGTAGCCAGAAATAGATATTACTGCGTACTCAAACCTGTTGTGGAATGCCAATAGCAAATTAAACTTGATCTGAGAAAAAAAAAAAAAAGTGTTTAGCCACAAGTATACTACCAATATCTCTAAGTAAAGGAATAGAGCACTTTTTTTTTGAATAGTTATGTTTAGGAGTGCTGATAACATAATTCATGTACTTAGCAAGCATAATGTAATTCCTAGGACTCATTTTTAAAACTCTGTAAGCAGACTTGCTTTCAAGTAGATATTAAAATATTGGAACTGCCAGATCAGATCAAATCATTTGCTCTGTGGGATTTCCACATTCCATTTTAGACAGCGTGCAGATTTCCAACAAAGACTAGTGCCGTGTTGTACAGATGAAACTATACAAAATCCATAAAGGCATGTGCATTCTGACATACATGCCCATAAAACACTGAGTTTCAGCAGGAGTTTGGAGCAAATGACCTTCAGGCATAAATGAAAGCAAGTATCTAAGTGTCTGTATAACCACTGTATAGCTCACATCTAATTCTCTTACGGATCACATTTCCAAAGGTAATCACTTTAGTGAGTCCTTACAAATGCCTAACAATTTTTGAGAGGCATCTGGGGAATTGACAGATGTGCACACATGTGGCGGTGCACTCCCGTGTGCACACTCACTTTGGTTTGACTCAAAAATAACTCTACTTCCCCTTCAATTTTCCTGGGAAGATTAATATTTTTTTCAGATTAAATAAGAATGCCTATTAAGACTGGTCTTTTTCTACCTAATAGGCTTGTTCTCAACTAAGCTGCCACACAGGATTAAACAGTGCTAAATTGCTTAACCTAATCAGCAACCTTGTCTCTTCCCTCTTCTCCACCCCCCCGCCCCAAGTAATAACATCATATACATTTTAAAGGCAACAAAAAAAGTCCTTAGAGTATAGGACTCGAGGCATCCTGAGTGTTCAATCATTGGCATTATCTGTTAGCACTATTCTGATCAAACCCTGTGTTATTTACCCTGTAGGAGTCCTGATAACAGCACGCCCAGCAGATGGGATGATATCTCCAGTCAGCATCTTAAACGTGGTGCTTTTCCCAGCTCCGTTTGTTCCCAGAAGACCAAAGCACTAACCAGGAATAAAAGGGAAACAAGAGTGAAAAACTGCTATCCATCTGCTGCTCTGAAATATAAGCAATATTGATCTCCAGTGTTTCCTTCCCTTTCTTATTTCTTGTCTGATACCTTTAAGACACTGCATATACATATATATATATATATAAAATGTACACTTCCTTTTCCACAGAAAATAAATACAAGTCTTAATGCTTGCTTTATGAACTTTCTTACTGACAGATTTCAGTAATGATGATGATTTCAGTAGGGCCTTGAGGATAAATTAAGGATTCTGTGCACAGCTTGTGACTGAGCTAGATGCTCTTGACTTTCTCTTTGGGCACTGAAGTCACCACACTACCTTTTTTTTTTTTTTTTTTTTAATGTTAGCTCATAAAACTCTAACTTCGTAAAGAGAAATAACAAGAAAAAAATTAAGGCTCATACACCAAATCAGTCAAAAAAATCTATCAGCCACTGAACAGCTGCTTCTCAAATATCATCACAGCTTTACTTCTATATTGCTATTGATTTTCAGAAATTACCACAATTGAAAGTGTTCAGCTGCTATCTTCAGAGCTTTGATTGCCGACATGCTGAATGTGCTTTAACAATCGTTCAAAATCAAACCTCCTTTTGAAAAGAAAAAAAGACAAAAGACCTCTTTACCTCTCCCTTTGGTATTCCCAGGCTGATGTTTTCGACAGCTGCATTCTTCTTATTGAACCCTCCATAGCACTTCCTGAGGTTGTACAGCAGTAGGATGTCATTAGCCGTTCTTCCACCAAAGAGTCGCTGCCGCTCCATTTCTACATCAGTATCTTCTGAAATGTTGACCATGCTGCTAACTGAACACTGACTTCTACAACTGAAGATGACAACAAACGTCACATGGCAAATTGGACACTGCTGTACTCTGCTTTATTTCCCTGATTGTGATCCCTTAAAGTTCAGTGATCAAATCTCAGCAGAAACCAAGACAAACTGTAACTGCAAGCATTTTTTTTCCTGAATTTTTCACTAATTTACATGCCATATTCATATTTCTTTTCTCCCCTTTCTAAAATGCAACTACACTCTTCAAAGCAAACATGAATGGTGACATTGGGCCAACATGAAACTCCACATCAAAAAAGAATTTAAGTCAGAAATGAAATAATGAAATGTGGAGGTTCTTTCAAAATGGAAGCATGGGGGCATAGAACCATCTGGATGAAATAACTTGGAAGCAAACATAACACTTGAGTGAACTGAAATAAGCAAATAGTAAAGCCTTCTTAAGAAAGAAGGTGACTACAAAAAGACTACCTTCTTTTGTGATATAAGTAAAATAGGTATCAAAGTAGAAGCAGGACTCTGGTCCATTTTCAACATGAAAGTCTAACTAAAGCCCTGATGCCATGACAAGCTGAAAGAAAAGCAATAGCTGGAAGAAAAGCTGCTAGAAAAGCTGGAAGCACAAAGCTCAATCTCCATACAATTTGCAACAACTTCCTGGAAAAAACAGACCCACAGTAGAAGGCACACGGGATTTGATTCAGTTGCCTAAATGTGGGCAAGCAGTGCCCATTCGAGTAGGCCATCTGAAGCACCCTCCAGGGGCCAGCAAAACAGCATGAGACATGCAGGAGACCTCAGCCCTTCTGAGGTGAGAGTGGGGCCAGCAGATCTCAAGTGGTACCAGTGCTAAGGTTTAGGCAGTGTCATCCCGTCTAAACGAAGAGTGTAACTCAGAAAAGGACACAGCTCAAACAAAGTGTAGACCTGGAAGCCGCGTATCTTCCCTTCTGCTCTCGAGCAACATCGGACAAGCTGAACAGTTCCCTGCTGATCCGTGCTGTATAAATCCATACATAAAACAGACCTACCAGAATCTGCAGTGGGCCCACTGTACCATGGTGCTGCCTGTGATCCCATAAAAAAAGTAGATAGCCTAACTTCTCTGATGGGTCCTAGAGCCTACCCTTTCTCCTTCTACGCGGTCCTTTTTTTTTTTTTGGTCCTAAACATGCCTGTCATATCAAGGGATATTTGTGCTGTTTCTGTTCAGATGACCAAGCATACATGCACACTACCTTCACATGGCTGGAAGCTTATCAGATGTTTGGAGGCATCTGCTTAACCTTGTTACAGCTATACCTTGCAGAAATTTGATGAGGAAAACACCTGAGGTCCCTCTGGAAAAAAATGGTGCCAAAAAATGAGGCAGACACTGTGGAAGAAGTTTGATAAGTTACCAGCCAGACTACACCGGGGGGCGGGGCGGGGAGAAGAAAAAAAAACCAAGGTGAAAAGGAAAGCATTCCAGGATACCCCATTTTTGGGGAACAGAAATAAAAAAAATAGAGAAAATAACTAAAATGTAATATCTAAAACATAATTACACTAGAAACGTTTCCTTTTAGATGAAACCACTGAACCTAAACTAAAGCCAAATTGCATAGTTTAAAAGTTAATCGAATAAATTCCCTTTCGTACTACCAGCCTGTCTTTTGAGGTATTCATTCTATGGATTCATGACCAAGAATAGTACAGAAATAGAACATGTAACATAACTTCATCAGAGGAACAAATGATTCCATGATTTTCTTTCTTCAAGAAATTGTGAAGTGCCCATTCTCAAAGAACACAAATGATAATACACTCTATACCTTGCTTTTTGGAGGAGATCCCAATGAAGAAAAATCCGTAAAAGAAGAAGAAACGTTCCTTGTAGGGCCATTTCCACAAAAATCCACCCGAGAAAGTTCATCTCAAACGGGCTCACGTACGAGTCTATTCCAAACCTGCTGGTCAGGTCAAACTTGATCTGATTGTAGGAAAGTTCTATCAAACCTTGCCCTAAGCAGAATTGTGGGAATATAATAAATGCCCATTTAAGGATCTTGTAGACACTCTGAAAACTCTGTATTAAGATTCAGTGAACAAAAAAGAAAAAAAAAGAAAAAGAAAAAAAAAGAAAAGAAAAAGGAGAGAAAAAATTAGTTTTCTCCAACAGTTTATTAAGCACACTTATAAAGCTAGCATGGGTTTTCAGCATAGTTACTAAATAGAAGATGGTGCCAGAGGGGGAAAAGAAAAACAAAACAAAACCATGTAAGCAGCTTTATATTTAGAACCTGGAAGTAGGGTAGATGTAACCACAACACTTGTGTTTAGCCTTGTGTCTGTTCCCTGTCACAGAACCAGGAGCACTGCCAACACACTAGGCAATGCTGAGGAACTACACTATCCCTCTGCTAACCAGTAAATTGGTATTTGACAAGAATTACAGTGCACCCTACCACGTAATGTGGTCTGCAGTACAGAAGCAACACAGAATGAGTGTGGCTAAGTATTTAACTCTCTGGTGTTAAAATTTTAATATTTAAATGCTATCCACTTAAAATCACATTCTTAACCCTACTCAGCATCAAATCTGCTTCCAAAGTTGAGTGACATATTTCCCAGATTTGGCTTGAAACGTCAATATTTTTTTCATGTGGAATATGCATAGATATACAAACATACATGGTCTGGATCTCTCCTTCTCCATCGGCTTGCTTAATTACCATTATGAATAATGGTAATTTCTTACATGGAGTGAGAATGCATATTTACTATTCAATATAGCACACTACAGATCCTAAGAATAAGCAGCTTATCTCTTATGTCAATATTTTTCAAACACATTTCACAATACATATAATCTATTCAATGCACCAGAACAGCTCCCATTATGTACAAATTACAACTTAATGGTCTGGAAAAATGTCAAGGTTTCAATTAAAGCTGCTTTTCCATTATTAGAATTCACCTTTTTTCTTCTTTTTCTATAAACAACTTAGAATTGCAGACTTAAACATGGTAGCAAGAAGTACAGTATACACAGACACAGAAAAATCAAACATGTTTAATACACGTGTTCTTTGGTTGGAAAAAGTGTTATGTACATATATATATGTGCAGATGTATATATGCATATATGTATGTACATATACACATATGTGCGCATATATACCTCTCACAACTAAACATAAAGCTAAAGTTTATACTGACCTGCACTTTAGAAATTATAGCCAACAAACGAGGTAAGAGAGTCACCAGCATCGTGCAAAGGCCAAACACAAAGTTTAAGGAGATGTAAGAAATAAAAGCTATATCTGAACTTGAGAAAAATCTGGATACAAGATACATCCATGGTAGAGTTGCATATCTGAAACAAGTTAAAAACACAAAACAAAATAAAGCCTTTTTACAAAAAATATGTTTCAGCCTTCAAAAGAGAAAAAAAAAACAACCAAAAAAAAAAGGAAGTATAATATAATACAACATAATATAATAAGAGAAAGAACAAAGATTACTCCCTGTTTCTAAGGTATGAGAGCATTTCCACCACTGAGAAGGACTGGCAAGTTTGCAATATATTTTCCTGACCAGCTTACCTTATTACTCTGTAGATGCATACTTAGGAGCTATGTTATGATTAGCAGACACGTTCCATTTTTATCAACTGCATATTTTTGCTTTCACTCTTCCAGAAAGCTCACAACCCTAATTTCTAAATAATCACTAAACCATGCAACTTGTAGCAATCCTATTGCACAGAGATACAGTTGAAGTTACAACCAAATATTCGAAAACTAAACCATAGATGCTGAGCAACCATTTGTTGCGACCATAAATCATTGAGCTGGTATAAACACCGCCAGCGAACTGGCAGTTCTAAGCACTGAACTGAGAATTGAATTATGTCAGTGAAGTCATCTTAAATTTATGTAAGCATTATAAACTATCACAGCAGATGGTCAGTTAGTAGAGTGTTTGCCATAAAAAATGAGTCCAGAGTTGCCACACAGCACAACAGTAGCAGGACAAGGGGTTCCTAGTTACACTATCTTCTGTGCAAATATTTAAAGTAATGGGGAAGGAATCCTGAGCTCAGTCATGTCAGTTGCTGCCCATCCAAAATGTAGAAGTCATATTTTCTATTAATAACAGTGAGACAGTGTCTAGGCTAAAATATATCCCAGACAAATGAGATGAGTTTGAAGTGCCACGTGAAGGAAACTAGCTTTCCATTAGTGCGGGACATCCCTAGCAGAAAAACCAATAGCATATAGACTTCAAGGACCACAGGAGTCAGCACACACTAATGCATGGCCAAAAATATGAGTAGTATTTTTTTATACTCTTAATATGTGTATACATTGTTACTAAAATAATTATCAATGGCAGAGCAACTAATCAAAAATCTGTGACTTCAGTGCATTAGAGAGTAGTTTAGCCTATGGCCTATGAGCCATAAAAGTCCCTTTTCAGCTCAGTGTTTTGTGTTTTATAGACAAACTTTAGTCATCTGAGAACACTGAAACCTTAGGAAGCAAATTTTCCAATCCTGCTGTGAAGTAATATTGATGTTACCCAGAGTTTACAACAACATAAAGACTGAGTGACTTGACTAGGGTCTCAAAGGAAGATTGTTAAGAGTGTTCAAGATATTTTTTAGCATCCTAGTGACAGTTTGAATCACACATACATTCTTCCCCTCTTGCACATACGGAAATCACAGCTCTAAGTTTTGCTCTGAATTACAACAGTGTAAATACAGGATAAGCCCACTTTAGAAATAGAGCTGACGAGAGAGACATGATTTAAAGTGATGTTACACCAACATAAACGAAAGGAAAATTTAAGTTGTTCACTTATAGCTGCTAAGGAGAGAGTAAGATTTTTTCAAATATATTGTTGTAGGATGTTGAAGCACATCATATAACTTTATAACTTGACTGCCAGTCAAGCCTATCTTCATTTCCTAACCCTTACTTCCTGACTGCAAAAGTCAGCTTCAACTTTAGCTATAATTCGTTATTTTGTGAGCAGTAGAGTTAGAGCATATTGTACAAAAGTGCTTAAAAACAGCATTGCTACTACTAAGAGGAAAATAAATGCAGTCTAATTATGAGACTAAATCTTTTAAAGCACTAGTAAATCTGCTTTGAAGTAGTACACTAGGAACTTGTTGAGTATTCCTTCAAGCATACACTTTTCTGGTGTGTGGTTTGACTTTTTTGATATAATTGGACTATTTCTGCCTTTATTCTAGATGACAAAAGTTGCACAAGTGTACTTCAAAGAGAAAAATGCAATTTCAAAATACAAGAAATGCATTATGGAATGCAGTTAAGTGAGAATTAAATATACAATGCACAGTGATAGAGAAAGATGAAATGGCCATAAGATGCTTCATCACATTTCGTATTTAGTTAGGATGATCAGTGGGTGAAAGAGGAAGAGTGGCAACTCTGAAGTTTATGATATGGAGTGTCCTTGAGACATGTTGCTTGACCTAGCAAAAGATGTTTAATGACACATCAGGCATGGCTCCAAACAAACGTAGGCCAGAAGTCAGCAGAATGCACTCAGATTCTGAGATTCTGAAACAGTCCTCCAAAAAGAGTCACTGGAGGCATGAAATCTTGACACAATAGTTTCAAGATGTAACATTTTTTAAATCATTCATCTGAGATTATTCCTTGGATGGGCCATGCCCTGACCCTTTCTATTCTCTTTCCCTGTGATTCCCTAATTAGCACAGTTGTATTTCATTATCCAAGCATCTGCCTCTGAGGATATGCAATCCCACCTACAAAGACAGAAACCATTAGTTGCTTGAGATAAGGAAGACAATTCGTCTTCAAAATGCTTATCCGTTAATTATTCATCTTCAGCATTTCACACATCACCTGGACTGCACACAGTAAGATCATTAGCTAGACTGAGCCCAGAGTACACTCATTATATAGACAAACTAGCCCTCTGTTTAACAAGTTCCTTTTTTTTTTTTATAGTAACTTTTTGTCACATAAAACTTGTGAGAGGGTGAGATGGAAGAACTTTTCCAGTCTCACACTATCAGCTAAGATGATTCTTCAACCAGTCCAGAGCTCCAGGCTGGCCAGCATTCTGAAATACAAGTTCCCGAAGCTCTTTTAAATTACAGAATTACAGAAAGAGGTAAGATGGTAGGTAAGAGGTAGATGGCAATAAAAGACAGTCCTCTTCAGTTCTTGATGACATTCTCCACAGCTATCCACTGAAATCGTGGCCTGACTGCTATTATTTTACTACCTTTCCAGAAGATAACATACAATCAATTTCTAACAGTAAATGATTGTTATACAGGCTGAGTGTTTCCTTGAGACACTTCCAGTGTTTTATGTATAAGGCTCCCTGTTGCTGTGGAGCTTTCAACCTCATGTTTCAACTTGTTTTCTCACCATCTTTTGCAGAATCATAACCATTTCCAGCAACAGAAAATCATGCATCCAGCAGCAGGTGCAAACCAAGCCTAAAGATTTTTTGCTTGTTTCTTACAAGATGTAATGCCATAGTAACATTCCCAATCACATACCCAAAGAGTGTCAGCAGGAGAACAGTGGCTGCCAAGTTCTCTCGGAAAGTAAAGGCTGATAGCTGGAAGGCAGTAATGACAGCAACACACAGGGCAACTGGAACCATGTAGAACAGCTAGGAACACAAGGAAAAAGGGACTTGCAGGTTAACATTGCTTATTGGTCTTACTCAGCATAGAAGGGCTTCACCATTTAACATTTCCAGATTTGCAGTATAATTACCCTATACGTTGAGCAGAAGAACACTGATACTTCCAAGTTCACAGTGGCAGTGAAACTGCCCCCCTTACACACACAAATGTACATGTGTAACTGACCCTAGCAAATTTAAAAACAACATATTTTTCTCACTTTTATTTCTACCGACCTTTTCGATACGTCTGTTTAACAAGCTAATTCTCCCAGATAAAGGATTCAGATGTGACTATCAATCAAAGCCCCAACTACACTGTGAATACACTGGTTAGGAGCCAGGAGCAGCAGTTTCACTGATTCATAGTCATAGGTGATTCTTCAGTCATAGGAGACTATCAAGGATACAGTTTCAAAAGAGACTTCAATGAAAGACAATGCATGCAGATGAAGCAAACAACAACTTCTAACAGAAACAGACAAAGAATTTAGAGTTATAGCTACTAGACAACATTTAATAATCATTTGATAACAGTCTCTTGATACAATGTTAGCAAAGTACTTAGCAGAGGATGAAACTGGTAGAGAGGATTCACACCCAGGCACTCAAGAGAGCTGGATTCTGCTCTCATCTAACAGGAGGTGAAGGATGGGTAAGATCTGCTCTCTACTCCCTTCACTCTACCTGCTCTGAGTTCTGTAGGGCAGTGACTGCTTCCCTTTCTGTGTATGATACAACATCTAACCTTCTTCTAACATAGCAAGACTGGGATGCAACTGCAATAAAAGTAAGAAATGACTATTAATCAAGGTCTGTCTAAATATTCAGAGTATAAAAACCAATATCCTAATTGGTAAAATTACTCATTTTCATAGTGAAGTACAATGTAAACCTCAGACTTAACCCAGAGGGCATTGTTTCTTTGTCAGCATGTTTGTTTTTAAAGATTTAAGAAAAGTACAATGGAGCAAAACATAAACACAAATGTAATATTCTGATCCTGTTCATTAGCCACCTTATTGCACAGATATAGATTTCAGTTTTTCTGAAGGTTTTGAAAAACATATGCTAAGTCCTGATATGTTTTAACAGACTTTTTTCTCTAAAAATAAATAAGTTTTAGAATTAAATTCTGTTAAAGATGTTACCCAAAAGAGCAGTAAGTTATAAAAGTTTAGAATGCACAAAGTAGAAATGCCAACATAAAAATCTTAATTTTACCCTTGCAGTGACACAAGATTAATCTATAGAAAGTAACTCTATCTGTCATGAAATTTATGCATTTTTCTTTTGAGGAACATAGTAATGAACACCAGTTACATGCATAAATACACCAAGAACAGGCAGATTCCCAGGACAGTAGTTTCATAAATCTAATACATTTTCAGTCCAGTAAAGATTACATTATAAATAACACCAGACACAACCTGTAACACTTAATGTGCGGAGGGATTTCAAATTTAACAGTTTCTATATTCCTGTGTTCAAGAGTCCCTAAGTGCTCCGCAGTACAATTAGCATTTAAAGCAGAGTCTGTTCTTTCTCAGATCATGACTGATCATTCAGTACGATACTGAATTTGTGAGAACATTTTCAAAGGAAGAGATTAACAAAAAATAACAAGGAGCTGGCTTTGCTGCACAAGGAGAAGCTGAATGATGAAGGATCAAGTTCTTACCGAAGCTTGCCACAACGGCAGCAAAGGGAATACAAAGATTGACTGCCTAAGTAAATAACTTCTGGATAAATGTTCTCTTACTTCAGGCTTCCTCAAGTGTAGAAGTCCGGATTTTAAAGCATGGATGGCTGATGCTCTAGTGTTTCAGATTTAGAATAGTCTGAATGAGAAGGGAATGCTGTGAAAAACTCTGTCCCTGGCAAGGAAGTTCATCTAGCCCTTTGCATTGCCTATGCTACAGCCCCATTTAGTGTGCAAACAAAGCGCACAAGATTTATGCCCCTCTCCTGCAGCCAGAAATCTTTGGAATAATCAGTTGATTCCACCTGTTCACTCCTGCCTCTGACAGCAACCTCTCAAGCTGAAGCCCCATTTTCTTGGAGAGTTCCTACTACTAAAAACAGTTCTTAAGTTTCCATCACGGAAAGCCCAAGTTCTCCACTAATAGCAACTTTATACCTTTCCCAGAAGTAGATAGCCTAACTCAATTTTCCTGCAAACACACTGATATAGCAAGTCTTATCACAAATGAATTATGCAAAAATCTTTCAGACTTTTTTCTGTCCCCCAGAAGGGACATATACATGCACTTTTCATATATATTAGAGAAATTCCATAGATTCGCTTTAAAAAAAATCACCTTTGCAAAAGAGATTAGAATTTCATGGAATCCATCTGAGATAGGAGTCCTTTGGATCCATTTATATTGCTGATGAAAAAATCTGTAACTGGGAACCAGCCAGAAAGTCTATCCTATTTCCCCACCTTTGCTTATAGGTCTGAATGGAGAACAATTTCTTGGGTTTGAAGAAAAGCAAATCAAAAATCCTACTTCAGTAATCACTATGACCATACCCCTTTGGCTAAGTTACATCAAACCAGTCAGGAGATCACAGACACATGCTGCCATGCATGGTACGTACCATATCACAGAAGAAGTTTGCAAGCCAGTAGGTTTTGTATCCAAGGCCAGTGATGTGCTGCAGGCGCTTTGCGCCAGACACTCTGTCTTTCACTATTGCGCTTCCAACGGATGCAGTAAGGATAGAGAAACCCAACATGATACACAGTGCTACGCCACACTGACGAACGTTCTCCATTCTAGGGGCAAAAGTCAAGTGGTGAAAAAAGGAAAAAAAAGAAAAACTATTACAATAATATATGCAAAATATGTAATTATTATCTGTTTGTGCAATACAGGTCTTGCCTGAGGAAGAGAATAGACATTTGGACCCCAATCTTGCATGCAAACACCATGCTTGCACACTCTCAGGATCTCATTGGAGACGTGGAACAAGGTGATATCTTAATTTACAAGACGATACATTAATTAGAGAACACAGTCTGTGTTTCAAAGTGAGAATATTAAAGTGGCGCGTTTGCCAGTATTTTCCGCTTTGCAGCAAGTTAAAATTTCAGAAATATGGCAATCATTTCCAGCAGTTAGTGCATTTGAGAATGACCTGCTCACAAACACTTTTTCAAGGACAGAATAAGTTCATTATTCTTCTCCACAAAATCATACGAGCAGATCTGACACAAACAGCAGATCTGATATATAAACAACAGACTGGAGAAAATATTTCACTGTAACTCAACTGTACCTCTCAAGTTACTCTTGTACTCTCAAGTACCTCTCAAGTTACTACATCTATTGCATGCAACATATCTGAATTATTGCCTGCACAGTTTGGACTGTCTGCTCACTGTAGCTTTTTGTATATTTTAAGAGGTTGCTCACATTTTGTCCTCATCCAGGAGGGCTCCCCCATAGGGCTGGCTATAAAGTGTGATCCCTATGAGCAGAAAAATAAATTATTAAATTATAAATATTAGATCAATGCTTTTAAGTTCTAGAGAACACAGTCTTTGAAATTCACATGATAGTTCCCTTCTTTCTGGATTTCCAGGAACACAAAAGCATTCTGGAAAAAAAATCAGGTAAAACAAGCATTGCTGGAGCAGAAATTATGAAAACCAAAGAGGGAGAAGAAGAAGAAATAAAAAAAGAAGGTGGAAGAATAAAAAAGAAATTAGGAGAAAAATAAAAGTTTCAAGAAAGAGAAGCAAAGCAAGAGAACTGTAGCCATCTCGCTTTTGTGGGCACTGTTACCAGGAAATGAAGCTTCAACCTTGCAAACTGTGCACTGGAACTCCTTCAACACTGTGCAAGAAAACTTCCTACTGCCTTTACAAGAACCCCTTTTTTGGTCGGGATGGGCAACTGAACAGACTCTGGACCTTCAAGTTGCATCATCTGTTAGCAGCACCAGGATTTGGCTCCATGTTGCCTCTCTTTCCTTTCCAAATTAAAAGAACATGAAGGTACAATGTTTTTTAGATATACTTTTCTTATTCTTCCTTTAGAGAGAGGTGGAATTAACTGCCACTCTATAGGTGTTATTAGGTGAAAGCACAATATAGAGCTTATGAGTCAAACTGAAGATTTTGCCTGTAAACCAAAGACATTGCTAGATTTACAGGCGACAGAACTTAGTTGCTCTTCCCTATTAATCTTAATATTATTTTGCTATCAACAACCACCTGAATATTTATGACATGCTATTTCAAATTAGATAGATCTGTTTTGTTCTTTTCATCAGGTAATTTATAAACAAAGAAAAACCAGAACCATTATGAGATATATTCCCATTTAGAAGAGTCACAATTTTGCTTAAGATCAGTGTTTTATCATTTTCATGGCAAAAGAAAATAAAACAAAACATCTTTAGCTTCTTGCTAAGCACCACTAAAATCACAATTACTAGAAAAATATTACTTTTCATACATGACTATGAGACTAAGTTGTCTCATAAAATTATGAAATTTAGTTTTTTATGCTTTGGCTTTACTATTGCTCTAAACAAAAGACTCTTGCTTATGCAAAATCATAACATTAAGCCTTAAGCATTTGCCCTCAAGAAAGAAAGAAACTGGACTGGTTCTGACAAATGAACAGAGACATAACAACATGCTGTTATATGTCACATAAATAATGTAATACAAAATAAGAAAATACAACATTATAATTAAATAATAATAGGGATTTTTTTTCTTCCACTCTCAGGTTTACAGACTGAAGTGTTATTTTCTTTTACATTTCCCAGGCATAGCCTTCAGGGAGAACCCCGACCAAAGTTTTTAATAGCCCTGATCTGAATCCATTTCTGGAACATTGGCCTCATCTGTCATCTTACTCTGGTCATTAGCTACAGAGATCACCCACCCAACACCTAAGCGACCCCTTCTCTTGCTGAAACCTCATTAAATAAGATGAATGAAAAGGCTAAATCCTTAATAAGCAGCTGAAAGAGCTTAGCTATCAAGCTGCCTAAGTAAATACCATCTTCTGTTGAGTGATTTCTAGAGTCTGGATGCACCAAAGGCTAATGAACAAATATAATCAGTACTTGCTTTTCTACATTTTTAACTGCAGGAGTAGATTCAACTGCAGGAGTAGAATCATTTTCTAGTTAACGGTCATTCAAATGATGTAAGTAAAAAAAAAATTAAATCTTGAAAATTCACAAATAGAATGGCAATGAAACTTTGCAGGATTGTTACATGTAATTTACTAAAACAATATTCTTGTTAAGCTAATTCAGTTCCAAATCCTGTCAAAGCATTAAATATACCCAGCTTGCCATTCAGTATTTTATTTTTTCATTTTTTTCCTGGAATGTGAGGGGTTTCTGCATTTTCTACATTTTTTCAGCAAAATGATTCCTTTTTTTTTCTCCACCATTATCCAAACATCGGTGGTGAATTTACATGAAGCCAACACACTGGCTCATAATTCTCAGGAATAAAAGTTCCCTTAAACTTAAGGAGAAAATTGTAAAATATCATCCTGTCGCAAAGTAAATTAACACAATTGGTATAATCTATTTGCTAGCAGATGTTTTTTAATAAAAAGATCCTACAGGACAGTTGTATAATCTGTCTCTTCCTCAATTTCCCCTTCTAACCACCTAGACTGTATTTACGTATCTGCCCTGATGCAGCTGGTAATCTGAGCTAAAATCACTTGCTGGCTCCTTTCCTGCCATTATGTACCTTTTTATTATGTAAAGCTGCTGGATATCCGAACAACACCTTTAAGGATTTAAAAGCAAAAATAAAGTGTAAATCATAACTCAAAACAAAGAACACAAATGACAGATTAACCAAGAGGTTGTAAACAACAAAGCCCAAAGCCCTTGTTAAATGTGGTGTTTATGCAAGGGATTTTTAAGGATTCTAGTTGCAAGACTTGTGCAAACAGCCTTCAGGGCAAGTTCTACCAAATCAGCATTCAAAGGGGAGAACATGACACGTACTATTAACAAATGTGATCCAGCTCTAATCCTGTCTGCTCCTTTTCACATATTTCTTATTTCTTATATAAAAGTGAATCGTTTCATATCTACATTACCATCATCATTATGTTCTCCTGACTTTTTCCAATTGCCCCGTAACAACCTTCTGGTATATCCTTAATAGACACTTGGTGAACATTATTTTCTTTCTTATACTAACAATTTAGGTCAGTCTTGGTATCATAGGTAAAAGGTGTTAGGCAGAGGTGAAAAGTTCCAACGTTCTTTTTGCTGTTTAGTTTATTTTCAGAAAATTCCTTTCCTTTCTTCCTGTGCTGTTTTTTTCCCTTACCCAGTTTGCCACAAACTTTTTCCCTTTTTTTTATTTATTTATATATTTATTTATTTTAAAAGAAAAGTTGGCATTCTTTGTATCGCCCAGTGCAAGACACTGCTGAGGAACAAAAGGGCATACTCATTTTTCCCAGGCCTGAAAGCCACATTAAGGAGGAAAGATGGGGAAATATAAAGCTTTGGTAGTCTCTTCTCCTCACTTGTCAAATAGAATATATTATTTATAGTTATAATCGAAGAGAAGACATTTCCAGACACAGTACATTGATGACAGAAGCAAGCACTGAGCAGTGCTGTTGACTAGAATCTTGTTGCCATCATATTTGCCATCGTACACTTTCTACTGTGGAAAGTTTGGAGAATTACATCATTTTGACTGAAGAGATATATTTATATACTAAATGAATTTTATTTTAAAACAAAACAAACAAAAACTTAAATTGATAACCTCTACTATTTTTTTCATTAACAGCTTCCTAGTACAAAATAACTTGATGAATGATTGCATCTAACACCCTGTCATGTAATGATATGTTGCGAAATCTGTGGCTTTGCAGCAGGAATGAGAAGGACAGTGATATGAAGCAGGTGGTACTTGTTCTACAGATAGTAGTGGGAGATAGAGGTGAAGAACCCTGGGGGTCTTCATGCTTGCATCTCATTTTCTACATGCTAAGAAGAGCTGTACTTAAATACCTTCCATGGGATGTTTTATGTCTATCTGACTGAGCCTGTATCGTGTCACACCTTCAAAGTACCTGTTCTTTCTGTTGAGTCTAGAGTAGTTCAATCTGTATTATTTGGATCTATATGACTCATCATAAGTAGCATAATTGCTAACGACTTGAATGAAAGACCTGTCTAGGTTTCCTTATGAATAAAAGCATACAAATATTTTGTTCCAGATTAGAATAAAATAGAAAAGACTGTATATATAACAAGAACAGAGGTAGGCTGTTATAGACTATAAAATAGTCTTGGGGAAGGGGAAGGGGAAGGGAAAGGGAAGGAGGAGGTATTTCTGTTTGTGCATAATAATACAGTGCTATTTACTAAAATTACCATTTCTATTTTATAGAGCATTTCTCAGCAGCACTGAGCAGTGCTGTTGACTAGAATCTTGTCGCCATCATATTTGCCATGTTAATGTGCACCTCATTAGTGATTTATATTTTATCTTTCTCCCACTAACTAGGCAGGGATGAGAAGGCACCCACTAAACAGCATGTTCCAGGCTCCTTTGAAAAGGACATTTAAAATTGCAATTTGCACAGAGATCAGGAGACTATAAAGCCACCAACAAAACTTCAGTTGAAACTGGGTCTCTTGATCCCTTAGGCTCTTTTGAAGAACTGGGTCTGAAATAAATGACCATGTTCTATGAGCCCTTAAATGAGCCCTTAGAATGAAAGGTATGTTTTTTTAATAGCTATTATTTCAATAGAAGTACTCAGATGGGGTGACCACTTCACACAAAGTCTATTTAAACTAGTACATTTCTCTTCTTAGAACAATGTTATGAGAACTCTTTTTACACCTGAATATTACAGAAATCATTTCAGATAACTTTCACTACTTTTTTCCTTCATATAGCCTTATATAGCTTGTATATAGCCCATATATTACAGCATGTTTAACATATTGATGCTACTGTGTACAAGTAAACATGAAAAGTGTCACAGTTTTACTTGATCAGCATTTCTATCTCAAGCTCTAGTCAAAATGTTACTTTTTAGTTTATTTGTCTTACTTTCCTATCTCTTTTGTTCACAATTACTTTATCTAATTCTGGAAATGCATATTTCAGAAAGATACTTAAGATAGGCTTATAAACCAACCAGAACTGAAGAGCTTTGCCAGAAACCCAGCATATCTCATCTTGCTGAATTTTCTTTTACCTCTCAGAGACCCTTACTGTTTAGCACATTAATTTCCATTCTCCATCACTGAATTTGTAACCTGTGGTAAGTCTCAGTCAATAGTACTGCCTTATTAAACCAGCTAGGAAACGGATTTATATGATGCTAGAGGTGCTTATCCACATAGTACTGAAGATGAGTCCTCACCCTATTCAGATAACAACTATTCCTGCTGTACCAAAATAGATACCTGATCCATTAATTTAATTATGATAAATTTTTGGAATTTAATCTGACCAATTTCTGTCCGTCTAGTTAGAAGCATCTCTGGCTATCACACACATTTTTTCTTAAAAAAACACCTCACACTAACTCCTTCTTTTTATTAAAAATACATGGGAAAAAAATTTGACTTTCCAAACATCCTCAAAGATGAGCTTGCTTACAGTTCCAGCAGGCAGCTATCATTCAGGAAAAAAAATATTCTCACCATGAGCAAAAAAAAGGATTTCCATTGCTACTAGTGTTGCTAGTGACCTTGATAAAAGGAAAGTCTCTACCAGTCACTAAATAGTCATTAGCTGCCCAGAGGCACATGGCACGCTCAGTAAGATCGAGAGTCAGGCTCTAGTAACTTGAAGTGACACAGCAGGAGATGAAAAAATCATTTTTTCCACTTGTTTGTTTGATCATATACAAATCTCAGGATATAACTCAACATAAGGTAACATATCTCTTCCTATCCTCAGGCATTTCTTCCTACAAACTCTTACAACAAACTCCTAACTCTCCAAAGTTTTTCTTCGCTGTAACCTTCTAACTGAAGAAAGGACATTAGATAAGATGTGCAGTAAAGCAGGATCTATTTTTATTAAGGAAGAAAAGACTGTCCTCACACAGTTACTTTTAAGTGACACAAAAATAATTTAATTCAGAAGGACCGGTTCCACTGATAGGAAAAAGTTATCCTAGGACAAACATGGCTGTAGTATGAGCAAGAATTACTGAACTGCACTTCTACAGCCTCCTAACAGGCTTCCCAGCAGCTGTCTTCAATACAACGCATAGACCTGCATATAGAGTTAACATTTGCAAGATTAAAATAAAAAATCAAAACTAATAGATTTCAATCTTGAAATACAGTTGTGTACGACCACTACTACACAGGACTGCACAGAACCTGCTAATAAGAAAAGCACGTAAGTAGGTTACAAAAGCAACATGCTTAAATAAGAAAAGTTAAAAGTCAAAATGAATGAAGATGAATTCCTTATATCACTGAAAAATGCCCCTTTTTGATACCAGCTTGGTTTCCTTTTCTTTGTAAGATTTCCCTATCAGGTCCTTCTCCATTAGGTCTTAAGAGCCTGGTCAATCCTTGCTTATGGCACATGTCCAATGATGATGCACATAACTAAAATGCTCTCTATTACATGAGCTCTGTTTTTGCCCAAGGTACTCAGCCAGTAGAGTACATAAACAGTCCATATTTCTATAAATATGGACTTGGCAGTCAGATATCTCAAGTATTTACCAAGCATAGTTTTGGTTATTCTGTTTCTTCATGCATTAAAAAAAAAAAAAAAGAAAAAGAAAATACAACACTTCCATAATCCTTGTGAAACCTATGATTTTCTCCAAACTTAATCTGAACAGTAAATCCCTACATCTCCATGACATACACAAAAGGTACTTAAATGCTTAAGTTCCTGAATGGGATATCTAGTGCTACAGAAAAACCAGCATCAATGCTTTTCATTGAGAACAGGGAAACTTCATTAAAAGTTGATTTTTGTTTAAAAAAAAACTTTAAAATATTCTGATTTCATTGAAATCTGAATTTTTTATAGTAATACATTATCCTTGGTTTGTGCTCATCACTCATTAAGAAATAAATAAAATCCTAACCATTTTGAAAGTGAACAGCATTATTCTGCTTTCACTTGACATTCTAAAAACTTTGTAAGTTTCTATTTCATCCCCTCTCCCTTCTTTTTTATAAATATACAGAAGTGATAAAATATCAGACTAATATAAAAATTGGGAAACTGTGATAGCTCTCCACATTTTCTGCTATGTTTAGGAAGGATGAGTAAAAAGTTTTAAAAGTCTTCAAACTGAAAATGCAATATTACCTTTTTTGTTTTGCTGACAAAAACCCAATGCATAAATCAAAATGACAATCATCAACAACAAACATCCCTCCCCCCAGAGAAAACCAGACAGAAAGAAGGAGAGAAACAACAAACTCTAGGTTCTTTGTTCTACAACACATTATCTCAGGAAAAGAGAAAGGAATCTCTGAATATCATTTCACCCTTCAAGCATCAGACCATACATGATCTTTTAAAAAGAAAAAATGTTCAAAACTGGCCTTAAGTTGTTTCAAATGTCTCCATACCAAACTAATTCCCCTTTAATATAACTTCAAGAATGAAAGGAACCGGCATGAAACGAAATCAACCTCAACTGTCAAGCTCTGATGTTAAGAGTTCAACATCCTAAAAATTCACCTGTGTTAAGAGCCCATGCTTTGGCTGAAATCACTAGCAAAAAGTGTCAGCTCATTAAATGAGGATTTTAAGAATCCTAACAGGTTCAGGGATCTCCAAATCAGAGATTTTGAACATCAAATATATCCATCTCTCCTTTGGTATATAGCATAGTACGATGTACCAGCCTTTCCTTTTTTTTGGGAAATGGAATGTCATTAGACACATGTCACATTGCCATGTGACTTTACAGGAGACAGAGATAGGTAATGAATGAGCCCTAAATTCATAAACTACTGTGCATTTACCAGCAGCCCTAGGTTCTACCTAGCAATACCCCAACTGAAGCACACTAATTTATTTATTTTTTAGGAATGTCCTCTGCAATTCATAGGGCATAGAAAGTGAACCGTAAATTCAAATTTTACTCTGTAACCTGCCTTTATACCAAGGCATGATACTTTCATAGTGCAAATCATTGTATTTTGATGCTTTCATATTGAAAATTATTAAAAAAAACCCTGATTTTCAAAAGATATTAACAAACACTTAAGAAGGACTATTACCATACTGTCTCCAGTCCACTGTAGGAGGCAAATTCAGCCATAGAATAAAGTTATTTAGTTCATTTAAGTAGGAGGGCAGTGAATGGAAACCTTTTTGGTTGTACCACACCTGAAAGAGAAAATGGACACTGTAAATCAAAATGGTTTTAATCAGAACACCAGATCTGAAAGCTTCCACATTTTAAACAATTGCATGAAAGAAGACATCTGAGATGGATGGTTGGGTTAAGACATCTATTTATAGAAAAAGGTGACCTAGGTGACCTAGGCAAAACAGAACCTTGTAATCTGTCCAGGTCCTTCAGAGTGCAGCAGCTTGTTTTTCACTGCTGGAGATGATCACCTCTCTTAATTAAAACTGACATTCTGTGGTTTAACAGAACACTCTCCGCCACCCTTAATACATTTTTGGTCAAAAAGGAGGCAAAACAATGTGAGAGTAACTTTCGCCAATTGCAATGAGTATGAAATTATTCTGAAGGACAAAGCTGTGGGTCCACAGCAATTATTAGTAGTTTATTAACCACAGAAGAAAGGGAATAAGAAGACAAATTTAAAAATAAAAGAGAAGGGTGACAGTCTCACTGAGGAGCACAGGGAAGTACTTATGCTGAAACATTTGTTGTTGTCTCAAGTCATGCAGGAACAACCACACTTGATAAACACACCCAAAATTCCACACTTGCAGGTCTGAAATTTCCATGTACTAGGATATGTCCCCAAATTGAACAAATCAAGTAGCACAGAGCTCAGGACTCAATAACTCAAGATAGCTACCTAGGCATTTACTCAATACTTAAAACAGTGACTGCATTGTATTCATATTTTAAGACAGGGCTTTCTTACTGTGATGAACATCTTCCTCCTAGGATTTCAGTTGTCCTAAATTGTTTCTGAAAATAATTATCCATACAAATACACCTTGCAACCTTCCCTAAAGGGAAGGGATAACTTCTTCAGATGCTAGATCTAAACATTTTTTCACTTTTATCTTAAACATATTTCAATCCAGCAATTCATTCACAGTAATCTGGGCCTCACCATTGCAAGTAGTGTTTGCTCTCAAACTTACACCTGCAATGGTAGCATCTGCAAAAATGACAGAACTCTTAGAATCATAATGGTTGGAAAAGACCTTCAAGATCGAGTCCAACTGCAAGCCCCTCAGCACCCTGCCTGTTAAACCATGTCCCTAAGTGCCTCATCTACATGTTTCTTGAACACTGCCAGAGACGGTGACTCCACCACTTCCCTGGGCAGTCTGTTCCAATGCTTCACCACTCTTTCCATGTAGAATTTTTTCCTAATATCCAACCTGAACCTCCCCTGGCACAACTTGAGGCCATTTCCTCTTGTCCTGTCGGTGGTTATTCTGGAGAAGAGACCAACCCCTGACTCACTACAGCCTCCTTTCAGGTAGTTGTAGAGAGCAATAGGTCTTTCCTTAGCCTCCTTTACTGCAGACTAAATAGCCCCAGTTGCCTCAGCCTCCTCTCATAGGTCCGTGCTCCAGTCCCTTCACAGTTTCGTTGCCCTTCTTAGGACACGCTCCAGAACCTCCATGTCCTTCTTGTAGTGAGGGGCCCAAAACTGAACACAGGAGTCAAGGTGTGGGAGTAATTAGTGCCAAGCACAGGGGCACCAAAGAAAAAAAATTTTAAAAAATAAAAAAGAACAAGTTCTCAAACTCCCTTCCTCTTTAAAAATGTTAATGTATTTCCTCTGTTTGTCTTCAGTTCAGCTCCCCCAAATTATTATATGTTCTAAGTTTCTCATTCTTTTATCAACAAGAGCGCGGCCCCATGAGAGATGAAAAATAGGATTCAAGTATCCAGGAAAAAGTGCAAGTTTTTACACTCCTGGATATACCTAAAGCAAAGGTAGCCAATCTTCTTTACCTCCACACCCTCATTTCTTTTTCTATCATGTTTGGAATGATTTGTGCAGAACAGCTAGTTAAATATGCACAATGAAAATTTACTCCAATTACACTCATTGTATTGGAAGAAGGCAAATAAAAAAAAACAATAAATCAAAATTCTGATGACACATCCTCAGTTAATTGAAGCAGGGGAAAGGTCTCAAGTATTCACAGAATACCTTAGAAACATAATAGTGTGACCAATATTCAAAAGAAAAGACAATAGAACACAATCGAGCATTGTATGTAACAATACATTTCAATATCCCACACTAACTAGAAATCCTCATTCAAGCTACACTATGTAACTGAATCAAATCACTAGGAAATAACTGAACTAAAGATGGATGTTTAATTGCTCAAAATCTGAAAGAAAGAAAAGAGTCTTTGAGACTCTCTCCTGTTCTCTGCATTCTCACAAATATTTGCTTACAGGAGGGGTAAGATAAAGATAGGCAATGGAAAAGATACAGATTATCATGATTGATTTGGGAGATTTTATCATTTCATCTTTCACCCATAGTTGATAAAATTCCTTCACCAGAGAAAACATGGTCCGCTTCCACATCAGATAGACATAGTGCAAAGATGTGTTCCAAACTACCTTACACCTGTTCCAGAATAATGCTACACTGGTGTTTTAGCTGACTAACCTACAGACTACCAAGAATACTGAGTGACTAAGAAAAAAAAGGGTGAGGAGGGAAAGAGAAATTCCTGAGGATATGGGGGCAAAATTCACTATGGGGAGGTAGACAAAATGGGTGTTCTACTGGAGAGATGCAGCACTCGTCAGATACTTCTAATAGCACTGTACAGTAAAGACTCAAATCTCAGCCTTTCAGATCAGGGCTTCAAAATGACAGCTAAATTACCTTTTACAGCTATTTAATTCACCACTTGTTCTTCCTGTTTTCAATAATGTTGCAAACAGCAACTACGAAATCATTATGGAATCATTATCCTTGCCTATCTTATTAAAAAAAAGAAAAGGAACATTGAGTCAGCAAGTCTGCAAAAATCAGGAAAAACAAAGTAGAGTTGTTACACTTTTGCCATGGAGCAGGGATCAATGAGCAGGGATTAATGCTCATAATCAAAGCTGTTTGGCATGTGGTAGATATGCTCTCTCACACATGCACACACTGTGTGTATCTGCAGCACAGTACCATAGCTAAAGCAACAGATCTCTTTA
The DNA here is from genome assembly GCF_059628265.1 of Tinamus guttatus. Classification (NCBI taxonomy): domain Eukaryota; kingdom Metazoa; phylum Chordata; class Aves; order Tinamiformes; family Tinamidae; genus Tinamus; species Tinamus guttatus. The sequence goes on from NW_028289069.1 coordinate 959,613, forward strand.
AAATTGCCTATTCAAATTCTGAATTTGAATTGGAGAAATGCAGTTGGCTCTTGCAGTGGAAGAGAACAACATTAGGCTTCAGACATTTTCTAAAATGAAATGAATCACATTGTGTGTCTCTTCAGATGCAAATTTCCCATTTTCTCTCATAACAGGCTATGTAAATGCTACATTCGCTGCCTTGTGAACATCCTGAAAGGTCAAAGTAAAAGCTTGGTCATTAATTACTGAAAGGTTAATGCAATAATTTGACATTGCATCAGTTGAAAGCCACATCCAGGAGGTATTTTAGATAACATAGTGCCCTTTATAAATCTACTCCACTATTTTCTTTGGCTCTGAAATATGAAGCTTACTCACTAAGACTATAACCATAATTTATCCTCATGTTGATGACAGGCAGAGCTGTGTGCCAAAGACATTTAAGGAAAGGACTCTTATAAAAAACACCGTGCAGGCGTGTCAAAACAAATCTCTAAAATGATTAAAGATACATAGGACAAAAACAGTAGACAGAAAAACACATCTTAGTGTAATCCTCTAGGACTTCAATTTCCTAATTGAGGATTGATGTAACTGGACTTCAAAGCTGGAAGAAAACCGGGGGTACAGAGGATGAATGACTTCAATGCAAGTATATGAGTTGAGAGGTACATTTGTTATGCAGAAGTAGATACTGCCTAAACCTAAACCTTTACTTTTTTAAAAAAAGCAATGAAATTGAAGGAGCAAGAAAAGAAAGAAAGAAAATCTAACAAAGAAAAATATCCCTTGCAGGAATGAGAGAGCCATTGATAACAAATCTTTTTTTAAAAAAAAAAAAAAAAAAGTTCAATGGACTTTTGTCAATTCTTACATTGACTTTTTGTAGAACAGAAAAAATAGAGATGATGATTTGGGCTGACTACTACGCAAAGAAATTTTAAAGGTGAGCTCAGCTACATTCTAAAGTAACTTCACAGGAAAAATAGCAGAAACTATATCATTTGACTCATTTAAAACTGTATTAGAACACAGGAGAAAATTTCAAGAATTATAAACAGAAAAATGAACTGCAAGATCGATAGGATTTCTCCCAATTTCTACCACCAGGATTTTATGTAACAGTTTATTATTTGTGAAGCACTGTAAAGTCTGGAGCCCAAACAAATAAGTGATACATGCATGCACATACATACAAACACATCCCTTACCTTGGCCACAGACTTGTATTTGGTGTTATTCAATTTTAGATTTTGAAGGTCAAAGGCTGTCTTCTCTCCAAAAGACCAGCCACCATATCTAATAACAGAAAATAAGGTAATAGTAAGTCACCTGCCTTAAGTTTTGTCTTCCTTAGCAGTCTTTTCTGACAATAAGAGTGAAATCTCTTATTGTTTATTTATATTAATACATATATTAATGTTTATTTATTCCAACTGAAAGTAAAACTTAGCCCCTCTGAACTGGTATCGGAGAATATCAAGTCTTGCTGGAAGGTGGGGGTTGGTTTTGGGGGAGAGAGAGGGAAGAACCCAAAGTAAGCATCCAGCCTTACTAGTGCAAAGACAAGATTCAATTTGGTAAAAGCACAAGTACTGACAGAATCCATGAGGAATGCTTATCTTGCGTAGACATGTAAGTCTTCCTACTCGGAGACGATGAAAACATTCATTGTGTAACAAGAACCCAGACCATGCTACAGACAACTGTTGTGGAAAACTGAGAAGTCCATGAGATGGAGGCTTCATGTTGTCTTAGCTTGGGTACCTTAATAACAACTAACAGAAAAAGGCAGCTACCCATCATACTCCAAGGGATTCAGGTCTATGCTTTGAGTCAGGAAGGACAATGTGTTTTATACATGAAGTAAACATATGTTATGAATTTTAAGATTACCTTGGTTTGTTGGAAGGCCGGACTAAATATTCTTCCACAAGGAATCCTGAAAGATTATACAGAATTTGCCCTTTCTTATTCTTCACATAGGGAGCAGAGACATTGAAACCTGAACACATCTGAAAACAACATATACAGAATCATTAAAACACTCTTAAAAACCTTTGGCCTAGGTTTAGCCATATTTTTGAAGTTGTACTCGGAATTCATGGCATTGCTTTTCAACTGTATTTGCCTTTCTCTGCTTTGACAACTTTTAGATAAGTTATGTACGGTTTTATGTTTATAAAACATCTCAAGTAACTGTTTCTGTCACCTACTTATCACAGCCAACTTTGATTTCTGTTGTAACCCTGTTAAGTCAGCTGTGTTTTGAAAGCATCAAGTTTGGAAAGGAGTGAAAAAGGCAACAAGACTTCTATGGTTGTTATTACTCACCTTCTGGGTCTGAAAATAAATATTAAAAATACCCTAGATAAACATGAAATGAAAATTCTAATCCACAGAACACTCTTTAAAAGCAAATTTCCCCAATGGACAACAGGTGGAAAATAAAGAAAGATACATTCCAGTGTTTTTGTGAAATATTCCCACTGAACCAAAGAAAAGGAGACAAATACTGTAGTAAGAAGCATGGGAGATCCTCAAAGATAAGGATAACAAAAGAAAAAAATATATACTTATGTGATAATTGAACGATACACAAATCACTCTGCTGGAGATTCCAGTTTTCCACAGCTCACAGATGAAGACTCTGGCTCCCTTGTTAAGTGACTTCTTCCTGCTTACAGTCAGGAGAGGCCTCACCTGGAGGCCAAGTTACTCTTCCCATTTTCATCTGCTTACATTCTAAATATCTCTCTTGCTAGTATAGCCCAGGAAACATGTCCTAGCTAGGAAGTCAAAAATTATTGTTCCTCCCTTCTGCTTTCCCCACATCATAAGAACTATACTTGAGATGCAATTTTTATGCTAAATAACTTCTTTGCTTCGTAAGGATATAAATATTAGGTGCAATGGTCTCATTCAGGCAAACATTTAAGGTAAAGTTATGTCTGCTAAGTGCTCAGCCATCCTTCATTCTTGTTACTTTAGATGAACGTAGAATTATCACTAATGTGCATATATTTGTTTTTCTATCTAGTTACCACCGAATACTACAGAACTGTTCGGAAACTTTCCAATGCAGAAGTTTTGTTAAAAATTGCAGATGAACTGAAAGTATTTCACAAAAAAAAACACCTTGGATGCATGGTTTCCCTGAGGATATATGAAGTCAGGACATCCATATTCCATGGCTGTAAGGCAGCCTTCCAAAACAAACTGTCCCCAATCAAAGCATTAAAAGGGTTCCAGGATATTCTGGGATGTCGGTCCTGCCAATTCTAGTCACCACCTGTCATGGCCTATTCCATTTTGTAAGCATGGCAGTATGTTCTAGTGTAAGAAAGATATCCCTCTAATTTCAAAAAGTACCAAGTTTGCCTTTGTTCAGTATGCAAAGCTTTAAGAAAACTCAAAATCTGATTAGTTCTACACACAGGTACCATTTTTACTACTATTACTGACTAAATTCACTAGACTGTTATGTATTGCTTTAGTCATGCTTGACATTCAGATTTATGCAAAATTGTACTTCAATATAGTTTGCAGAAAGGTATATACTTCATTTTTTTTCTTGTTAATTTGTTTCTAAGACATCTGTTTCACACAAAATATCATCACAATAATTCACTTCTGGAAGAGGCAATAGTTTTACAATGTTAACACAATGACTGCAGACTTTCTACTGAGATTACACAAGTCCTTTCCCCGAAGACTTCAGAACACACAGCCCAAATGTCAGGAAAAAAAGAAATTGGAGAAGGAAAACTCCAGTTATAACAAAGCCAGTACACTGAGGGTTTACTTTCTTATCCGCTTCTCTCAGAACTGTCTCCTCTTCAAAAAGGAAAGAATCAAGGGGGAAAAGACATACAAATATACATATACACACACACACACACATAACTACATGGATCCTTATGCATGCATACTACACACTGTGCATACTGTATATAAAATGACATACCTCTTGTTCAGCCACACATCCGCAGGAATATTGATGTGAAATAGATTCCACCTGCCAACACGAATTATTTTTCCTAATGGAAAAAAAAAAAAAAAAAAACAGAAAATAACCATTAAGAGAGAAAAATATACTATTTAGCAGAGAAAATCTACAGGGCAACAAACAGATGTGGCAAACTAATTACCTTCTTAGTATTCTGTCACGAGAGCAGTTATGTGTGAGGCTATGTCTGTTTTACTCCCTTAGAGCAAAGCAGAGTCACTAAAATACTTAAATATGTAAGCAATGAATTAGCCACACACCTGTTTTTTTTCTCCATGCATAAGATAAGTAAGGTATAGCCACCACTCCTAACTTTGCTAACTTTGGAAATCTGGAACTCCTCTTAATAAGAAATGTAATTATTTCTCTAACCTTCACTCATACAGACACCAGACTTGATCAAAGTCCTCCTGAAATAAATAGGAAAGCTATCACTGACTAATAAGGGATTTGGATTGGACCTTTGTTAAAGACGCTTACTTATATACCTGTACCTAGCTTCTTCATCAGAGGATATTTGTTACTTATCTCAAAATGTCAAAAAAAGCCTAAGATAGTCCATAGTGTATAGAGTAAAATATTGAATGTACAGCTTATTTACAACATTTATTTTTACCCATCCTCTTACTTTCAGAGCCATCAATAATTTTAAATTATTTTTTTTAGCAGATACATTCAGTAAAAACTATTCCTAGTCCCAAATAACAGCTAATGATTTTTTACCGTTAAGTTTTAAATTGTTGTTATTGATTTCTTCACCAATCACGAAGACCTGTCAAATTAGTAGCAAAAGTTAAATAAGAACAGAGCAGCTTTAGTTTTTAGTTACATTATCCACAATTACCCTTGTTGTGAATGTGTGCACATATGGTCCAAATCAGCAAAGCGTCTCAGCAGAATCTGAGAAAGGTCTCCAAGGTTATCATCTCCAGTGCTGTTCAAAGTGGCCCACAGAAAACAAAAACAAACCCAAACACATTAATATTGTGTTACAACTAGCAGAACTCAGATAGAGCTCTAACAGAACTATACCTAGTTATTTTAACTCTCACCTTCAAGATCCTACATGCTTAGCAAGAAATTAAAGAATTAAAAAATTCATACAAAAGGAAAATTATTGAGAAAGTGCCTTCAGACAAAAATAGCTTAATAAGATGAAACACAAAAAGGGTTTTTTAATACACTTATGCATTTATATACAAATGTTCGTAACTGGTAGTGAAACAGAATACCCAACCCAGATGACTTCAAATTCTTTGCCCTTCCCTCCAGAAAAAATTCTGTAATGCTTTTCTATTTTTAGGTCCCCATTATGATGATCTCTAAAAACATATTAAACAACTCAAAAGTAAACATTTATTGTGAAAGAGCGAGCTATTATTCTTTCTAGAGAGCAAACAGTCTTTAAAGTATGAGAACTCAAGGATAAAGGTCCCAGAAGCCTGGATTATCAATGATGATGGATAAGCTCTTTACCTGAAGAAGGATTCTGCATTCTCATAAAGTCCTGGTGTCAGCTTGAGTGAAGGATAATCAATAGCCAGTGGCTTCACACTGAACAAGGCCATCGCCACTGCAACAAAGAGAACGGGCAGCAGAACATTTGACAGACTCCCTCTCCAGTCTCGCCTGGCATGGTGAAACTTCTTCATCAGAAGTGCAACAACTTGAGTGAGAACAAGAGTGGCTCCACGTACACTTGAGGCACCCATAACTGAAATGTTTGAGGGAAAAAAAAAAAAAGAGAGAGAGAGAGAAATCTCTTGACAAACATAAGAAAAATCAAATTAAACTTTCATGAACTTCATTTTCAAATATAGAACACAATAGTCTCCTTGACATAGCTACACAAACCTACGTTCTTCCTCAGGATGGAGTGCCATAATCCCCATAGTATAACTAATTAGTTTTAGCTGTAAAAGGAAAACAGATGTTCAACCAATATTACATCTCATCACCATAGCTGCCTGTACACACTTAAAGAAGTATGAGTGACTGTTTTCTTCTAGTCTAGGAGAACACAAGGTTAGTAAAAGATTTCCTAAGGGCAAACTTAAGAATGTTTTAAGCTCTTTGAATAATTATAGTAAGATTTTCAATATTTGACACAAGACTGAAATTGCAACACTTGTAGAATACTTTAAGGAATGAGTGTTTGTAGAATAAATCAGGTCCTGTGTTTCCAGCTGAGCATCTCTGAAATTGCAAAATACATCATCTCTCATTTTTCAAAGTGTAGCAAAATGTCAGAAAAGGACAGAGAGGAAGCACACAATGAGATTCATACTTGTCATAGCCCTGGACCCGTTTTTAAGCATGAAATGTGAATGAAAGATGCTTCAAAATGCCCCTTTGGACCTTTGAAAGAGGATTATTAAAGTTACTTATGGAAGCAGAAAGGGAAATCAAAGCTAGCATTCACATTTTTCCTTGACAAAGGGAGAAAAGACAAATTAATTCAAATTGCCACCAAAAAAAACCATCATCCTGAATAAAAATTTTGTTCGATATACTGACTTATACAAATATTTTGAACCTTGGCCAGCCCAGATACATCACAAGAAAATGCAAGAAACACTTATGTTAAAAATAGATGTTTACTTCAAGCACTTTCTAATGATTTTTTTTAAAGGCATACTTTAAAATCTAATCAAGAAATGTATCAAAAATCTTTTCCTGAATCACCTTAAATTTCAATCTTTGACCTTGAATTCTTACATTCCATTGAGTTACATGGTTTGCATATAATATATAAATGTGTGTGTGTGTGTGTGTGTGTTTAGTTTATTCTATTTGATGGTACTGCACATGAGCTTAGGTCTTTCTTTAGGAGACAGGGCTTTTAAAAAATCCCAGGCTGTCTTCTGCCTAAAAAATACAACTCTTTCAGTCTCCTCTTATAAAAATCTTCATAGACCTAATCACTATCACCACTTGTCTTAAGTCACTTTATATTACTGCTGTATCAGTCTTGATATATATTGTGTTTAGCACTACTTAGTCTCAGATGTGGGAGTACTACTGAGTGTAATAGCAGTGTGCGTTCTTGTACTGAGCTCCCTGTGTTCTCTATGCATCCTATCATTCAGTCTGACTGCAGCTGCACTGCAACTTGCATTCAACTTTCCATAATTGACTTAAAATGATTTTTGAAATTCCAAAGATACTGAATCATACGGAAAAAGAAAAACCTGAACTGGATTTCTGTGTCCACTTGCCATTTAACCCTTCATGCTCCTCTATCCTACATGCATAATCTAATATTTTTCTTCTAACTAGAACTTTGGTGACACACGTTTTATAAAGCTTAGAAATAATTCACCATCCATATTTGAAATATATGTCAGAAGGCATAAATGACATGTATATTTATGGAAAAGTTTCCCATTAATCAAAAAGGCTGGTAATCAAAAAGGCTAGAACAAGATAAGCTGATCTCTCTGTTAGGAAGCCAATTTTTATGCAGAAAGCTTATGCAACTAGTCACATGAATAATTTAGATCATAAAATTAAAAATTGGACCCAACTACTAGAAGCTGTCTTGCTTGACTTATGATTGCAATTATATGCAAGAAATGCAATTATGTTCATAATTAAGTTGTACTTCCAAATTCATCCAGATTCTCCTTTAATATTTGGTAAGAAATTCCTGGCATTTTCAGGTTCACACTGTTAATAACAGGTCCTGGGAAACAGAGCAGTGAAGTCAAGTATAAGTCCTAAAATTTAGGAATGAAGACTTGCAAAATCTCTATCTATTGGCTATGCTAGAATTACGATCAGGAGCAAGTATAGAATCAGAAGTAGAACCAAGCACCATAAGAGACTAACAGCTAAAAAAGATCTTTGTGTCTCCATTTTTTGCTTTTCTATGAAACAACTGTATAATTCCGTATTTCCTTGATGTCTTTAAAAAATAAGAAAAGCTATATAAATACTGTCTTAACAACTAAGAGCAGACATTTTAAGTTCTGTTTCAGCCACTCTGACATTTAGACAACTCATTTAGAGGAGATCAGACTTTGGAGATGATAATCCTGGAAACGAAATAGACTGAAAGACTGTAGAGCTTGCTCTTGTGAAACTGGGTTATGTTTCAAAGAAGATTAATTGGCATACCACAAATGCGACAGCAGCTACTGAGTTTCTGTCTAGCTGTGGAGATCCTTAGTAAAATAACACATTCTGAAAACAAAGTATTGATACCTGTGACTCCACAAGATGGTAGAAAAGTCACCTTCCTGACTGAGGTCTACCAAGCTCATTTCCTCAAGCCAGACTGATCAGAGGATTTACTTCCTTCAAGATATTCTTATTGCTCAATAAGTCACATATTTAATAGTACAGCAAACTGCAGCCCACTGAAAGGACAGCATGATGTAATTGACTTCTACTGGGAAACACACAAACAAACAAAACCACAGAGATGCTACCAGCAGACTTTTAATATAATCTTATCTTTAAGCTCTTTGCTTTTGCTTTTCTCAAGAGGTGTGCACAAAACCTCATTTAAAAGCAAGAAGCTCAGAAACTTCACAAACTTCACTCAAGCTACCTCTCTTAATTAAAAAAAAAAAAAAAAAAAAAAAAAAAACTCTAATATACTGAATTTGGGTCCTTATACGACCTACCAGGAGCAATCTGAAATATGCTGAAGAACTGACACAACTGTATCTGAATCTGTGACAAAAGTACCTCACAATATCCTCAGCCAACTGCTTGAAGAGAAACATTTTAGCTTTACTAGCTTAAAGAGAAGACATAAACGAGCTTGTTTTGTAGAATGAAAATCAAATGAAAGAAAACATTCAAGTGTTAAGGGACAACACACCTAAGCTCTATTTCCCCTAAAAGGGTTTCTCTTTTTTGCTAGATTGTCATCCACTTGTCTCTCTAGCGGCAGAGATGCATCCAAGCAAGAGCATTCAATCTTGGACTGTTTGCCTCCAGTATTTTCATTCAGGTTTGTTGTAGATAGTAAACAAGTGTTACAGATCCACATAAGGCATCTAATTAAATGACAATCAGAAATATGCTGTTAATATCCACTATGAAACAAGGGAAAACACAAAACATAGTATAGTTGTTTTTTGTCCCCCTCCTTACCATTCTTTTATTTTAGTTCTTTACAAAGCAACTGAAAAATGTCCAGGGCCACACACGATACTCTTGCCACTTTGCTAACAAACGAATGAGGGGTGCTCCTTGTTTCGCTGAGCAAGGGGAAACAGTTAAACAAGCAATTTTACAGACACTGTTTCATGTGAAGTATGACTGATCACTTGGATCAACCATAGATCTGAAATACTCCATTCCACTCTTTTTGTATACTGATAGCACTAGAGCTACCTTCAGAGAGAGAGTTTCAGGATGGTTAAACTAGCAAACTAGGAAATAATTAAAACCAAGATTATTTCTTGGCTACTACTAAATAACCATTTCCTGGATTCTAAATAGCTCACGAAAGGGATCTATTACTATTACTGGTTAAGCTGCAACAGAGATGAAAATGTGAAATCACACCCTCAACACTGCAGCTGTTCCCCAGCAAGTACCCCAAAGAGATTAATCCCTCTTCCAGCCCTCCATCAAAAACCTCTAGAACCTTTGTATGGTTTACTACATGAATTTGAACCCAGAGACCATCTGAATCCATCTCTTTCTAAGACAGTCCAATGTCAGAGAAAGTCCATTTCCAATTATTACATTATTGCATCATTGCATACTCTCCTCTACAAACAAACACTTTAGTGTATATAGTGCAACAGAAGAGATGCCTCCAATAGATGGCATGTTGATTTATGAAAATGATTCACAAAAGGAAAAGGCAGAAACCCTAGATGAAATCAGCATTGATTTTTTTTTTAATACTGACACACTTGCAAACATCTACAAAGAAATCAGAATAGGAGATTATTAGTGGAGGAATCCACCTCAAGATGTTTACTCATTTTTGCAAATGTAGTATTTTCAAAGTTGGAATATACTATTACATATTATACAGATAAATATCTAAGGTTCTTTGAACGTAGATCAAATTTGTCAGCAATTAATACAAATTGCAAAGAGGCTAAAATTAGACTCCATTTTTCCCTTGCTTTCATTTTCACAGCCATTTATGATTGTGTAAAGTAGATATGTTATATCATATTAAGTATTAATTTAGGTATCTCTAATGTCTATACAAGACACAAAGAAAAACAGGCCTCCAAAATTCACATGTAACATAAATAGTGTAGTATACTGAACATTTTCTGATGGTCTTTATCTTTGATTTAACGCAAGAATACCCCATCTCATACCACTGCAAAAATCCATTACGTTTTCTCGTTACTGACACCAAAGTAACAGACAAACCTCTCAAAATATAAATGCCACATCATGCAACAGCACCCTTTGTGTGGTAATAGATGAATTTTAAAACAGATTCCTATTACAGCCAGTCCAGTTTAACAGTAAATTTGGGAAAGTAGAAGAGCCCCAATGTCATTTAGTAAGTAAATATGGTAGTTAGTGAACTGAGACCTCTGTTTTTAATTTACAGACCTGATTTATAAACTCACCTTCCCAAAGGTATTTGTCTGCTCACCTACTCACTGCATTCACCTTAAAACTAGACTGCAAACTGTCAAAGGTTGTGAGAAGCTGCTGATTTTATTATTACTTTTAGTCCTTAGGGTATCTGACATACCAGTGCTTGGCTTTAGATTGAGTTTCTCAAGTAGCACTGCAAGCACTAATAGTCATTACAGGTTAGGAAAATAATCAACTCTAGTTGTTGCTGAAGCAGTTTTGAAGAAGTTTTGCTTTCAACCAGAAGTATTAGCTGATGTTGAAACAGTACTGGCCATTTTTCCTAGTACCAAAATGGGTAGGTATGTACAAGCATAAAAAAATCCAGAGTATGAAGACATTCTAGAACATGCCATTTTGGGAAAATGAAGCACATAAATATTGCACAAGCATAAATATATACTTATATATGTATAAAAGAGTGATGCCTTCCTATCCATCATCTTGCAGACCCTGAAGAGAACCCAAAAGGAGTGTTGCTGTGATGTCTCGGCTGATTCAGGACATGGCAGCCTAAGCCAACCCAAGTGGCAAAGCAGCTCAGTCCCAGTAAGGAAACAGACACTGGCGAGTGCACTGCTTTCTTCATTCACAAATGTGGGGTTTCATTTGGTCCCACAGTTGTGACTTGCAATGCTTAACAGAACAAATAACAAATATGCTAATGTAAAATTCCAATGATTTTTTTTTCAAATAGATTTGCTTTTATTGCACTATCTTCCCTGCAGTGGTGCACCTGCATTGAACTGCTAGATAGAGGTGAAGATGAGAGAAGGTGGAGGGAGAGAGATTAAAAATCAGCACAGAATAGTGGTTATCAAATGGATGCCTATTTACAACACCCAATTTCATCTCCCATGTTGTATTTTTAAAAAAGTAAAAAAGCAGAAGAAATAGAGTCAATTTGAATTGTCAAAGAAGATCCTAGTGATTTGATAAATAGACCAGATTTGGCAGAAAGAAAGAATATGTTCATAAATGCACATGCAGACATACAGCACATACATCTCCTGGGCTAGATGAAACCCTCTATTACAATAAACAGCAAACTTTTTGAGAGGAATTATTTTTCTCTGTAGTGTAAATGAATAATCAGAAAGCTATTATAATGCAGCCTACACCTGTAGGCTCACATTACAACATTTTAACGTTGAATCTAATGCAGCCAAGAGGACTGCAGTCCACAGTATTTTTGATGCTTGGTGAAGATTAAGAAATGAAAGAACAAGAGACAAATACAATCTGAATAGTCTATCTAGCACAACATAAAACATTAAATGCATGATTTAATGCTAAATGTAGCAAAGGTTGAAGAAACTGTATATTCAAACCTATCTCACTCAAGTACTTCCCACCGGTAACTTGCCCCTTGCTACCAAGGGAGCTTCTGAGCAGTAGCTCTCCAGCTTTGTGCTGCAGATAAATGTTGGCAGGCAGCTGCTCTGTTTGCCACCCCACCCACCGAAAGGTTTTCCCCAGCGGAACTGTTTAAAGTACTTTGAAACAAGCCTCCTGCAACTGGTTGGAAAAACTCAGACCTAACAAATGGAGGAAACCTCTAAGAGACTTCAACAGGGCCAAAATCTCATTCCGATAGTCAAGCACAAGCTTCATGTGACAACTTCGGTAAGAATTAGTTTAATATTAACAGAGTGCTCGGTCTATTGTAATGAAACATCCATAATTAACCTAAGGATATTTTTAGAGAGTATCTCTAATTAAGTTATTCTGTTTGCAATAAAGTCAAATCAGAACATGTGCAGGGAAACCATTCAAAACTGAAAGATGAGCAGGTTTCCAGCAGACATGTTTGATGCACACCCACAACTACAGCAAACAGTTGAAAAATGTATTTGATTAACTAATCTTTTTCCTCAAGCATTTGATATATCATAAATGGCGGCACTAAAAAGCTACAAGGATCTTGATTAACAGAACCAACCACTAACTATTTTTAATGCCTTTAATAAATATGGTAACTTCAACAACCTGCAAAACGGACACACCCTGCTAAAAATGAGTACTGGTAAAAATTTCCATTTATACACAAGTCCAACACAAGGTCTATATAAAGTTCCACTTGCATATTCCATATGATGAATTAACTGGCAACACCACCATACACAAAAGTGATCAAGTTGTCACCTTGTGACCTAGATAAAGTTATTACTGAAACTGATAGCAAAAGAACGTGCATCTCTAAGTCCTAGCTGCTTGGCATACTGTCTTTCACACTACATCTACCCTGGATATTGTTCCCGTGACTCCTGAACTAGATTTTTGTTGGCTTCAGAAAATAAAATCTGTTCTCTTGATCTTCAGAACATTGCTACTATCTAGAAAACAAACGTGTAACTACCAGAAATGCCCTCTGATTCTAGGGGCAAAAGTACACAATATACATCAAAAAAAAAAAAAAAAAAAAAAAGTAATACTCCAGCTCAGAATCTTACCAAAAATCTCAGCAGTGCAAAGACAGAATAATTTTCCCAATAACAATCCCACAACGCTGCAGTTACATTGTAAGTACTAACCTGAAGTCATAAAATGCTTTGGAAAAAAATGATATTACAGAAAAAATAAGGAAAGCAGGAGGCTTAGCTGTTTACATGGTATTTTCAGACTTTCTGCATTGTGGCCTGCTTAACTACATAACAACAAAACTGTTTACGCAGTCCTTCTGAGTCAGCCACTGTGCTATCTGGAAGATGAAAGCTGTGTGACGAATGAGGTTGCCATTTCTTTTTTTTAATCCTAATCAAGTCTGAGTGACAGGACCCTGAGAGACCATGGGAGAACTGCTAGATCCAGACCACATATCAGGTGCTTGACAGTTTGACTCTTGAAACTCTTCTATAATGAAGGCTCTAAACCATGCAGATTTGTATCTAGCCCACCGTTTCATGATGCTTCCCCACCAGAAAGCTTTTCCTGGTCATTAAGCTGAAACATCTTGGCTGAATAGATATGAATAGGCCACCTCACAATGGGCTGCCTGACAATGGGCCTCTCCCTGCCTCACAATGGGCTACCTCACAATGGGCCACCTCACAATGGGCCATTCACCGCCTTATAATGGGCCACCTCAGAATGGGGCCCCTTGCTGCCTCACAATGAGCCGCCTCACAATGGGCCCCTCACCCCCTCAGAATGGGCCTCCCCTGCCTCACAATGGACCGGCTCACCATGGGCCTCTCCTTGCCTCACAATGGGCTACCTCACAATGGGCAGATCGGTGCCACCCAATGGGTTGCCTCACAAGCAGCTGCCTCACAATGGGCCCCTCGCCACCTCACAAGGGGCCACCTCAGAATGGGCTGCCTCACAATTGGCCGCCTCACAATGGGCCCCTCACTGCCTCACAATGTTCTGCCTCAGAATGGGCCTCTCCCCTCCTCACAGTGCGCTGCCTCACAATGGACCATTCGCCACCTCATAATGGGCTGCCTCACAATGGGCCTCTCCCTGCCTCACAATGGGCTGCCTCACAATGGTCCTCTCCCTGCCTCACAATGAGATGCCTCACAATGGGCCACCTCATAACGGGCCATTCGCCGCCTCATAATGGGCCACCTCAGAATGGGGCCCCTTGCTGCCTCGCAATGAGCGGCCTCGCAATGGACCTATCGTAGCCTCACAATGGGCCACCTCACAACTGGTCCCTCCCCACCTCACATTGGGCTGCCTCACAATGGGTCACCTCACAATGGGCAAATCAGTGCCACACAATGGGTCGTCTCACAAGCAGCTGCCTCACAATGGGCCCCTCACGACCTCACAATGGTCCACCTCAGAATGGGCCGCCCCACAACTGGCTGCCTCACAATGGTCCACTCGCCCCCTCACAATGGTCTGCCTCACAGTGGGTCCCTCCCTACCTCACATTCATCGCCTCACGATGGGCCCCTCGTCCCCTCACAGTGGGCCGCCTTGCAATGGGACAGCTCACTATGGGCACCTCGGCCCTCACAATGGGCTGCCTCACAATGGGGCCCTCCCCGCCTCACAATGGCATCTCACAATGAGGCGCCCCACAGGGGGAGTTACGTATTCCCTCACGTTTCAAAAACTTTTGCACTACTTTCTCTCAGTTTCCTGTCTTCACAGGGTATGAGCACCTCCCTTGAAGACCTGTGAGCATTCCCTGTCCATGATCCATTCCCTCCACAAATCCCACGGGATTTCACATTAACCACCTCATCTGAGTTGGTCCATGCTCCCATTATATTAGACAAACTCAACAGGGCTCGTTACATATTTCTGCAGCCAGTCACACTCATTGCTTTAGTTGCTGCCACAAACTACAGCTCTTAACGGTACAAATTATTCTTAGAAGTAACATAAGTGATCTATTTGCAGAGCAGGCCTTCCACAGATCCTGTGATTGTCCCTGCTTCTTGAAGACATTAGATACTAAGGCAATCATTTACTGCAAAATTCTCTTCCCACAAAACAGGATTTTCCCCCTGCATTCATTCAAACCTGTTTAAAATCACTGTAGCCTGCAACTTACAACAACAATTTCTTTTTTTGATAGAGAATTAACTAACAAAGCTGTCTTTATAAAAATGAGCAACCTTCACACAGCCAGGCTGGTAGAAAAAATGCTGTGCATATTGTCAAATGTGCTTGTTTTTTCTCAGAAAGGTGTCTCAAGTGTAGTTCATAAATTAAATCACCTCATGCATTTTTGTGATGGATAATTTACATGATGAGTGAACACAAAGTTTTTGATGCTGATGTTTTATAATGTTCATATGACGCATTGTAAATGCTTTACCAAAGAGCGTCCTTGATTTACAAACATCATTCTATTTCACAGTGCATTAGGTTTTATTATACCTTTTCTCTCTCTCCACTATATTTTTATCCCCTTTAATAAAGTAACCTAAATTCATAATATGGAACACTCATTGCCCTAAATTCATGGATATCTCTTTATAAAGATAGGTCCAGCTATATCAGTTCTACCCGCAACACTGCATATTTGTCCACGATGGTTCAAGAGAACATACTGAACATTTAACATTTAAAAGGGGGGATTAAAAAAATATATATATAAGCAAGACTGAAAAAGTGTCAGCAAAATGGGATGCTTTCAAAAGGACACAAATCATCTAATAAAACTGATAACAATTTTCAACTCCTAAGGCTAGCCCTTTACAATAAATCTCAGAGTCTTTCTTTTAATTACCTAAGAATCAAAATCTCCTCAAACACTCTCCACATTAAAAGCAAGACAAATAATCAGTTTATCTTGAACATGAGAATTGAGTACTGTCTTTGGAAAACTTATACTCCTGAGCGATAGAAAGAGCATAAGTCACAAAAAACTTCACAACTGATGCTCAGAAGTACCTATAACTACAGGCATGGCAAAAGTCACACTGATGTTACACCAGAGAATCCATCATTTTTCAACCTTCAGTTTTTCTTCAGATAACAGATGATCACATAGCTTGTACAATGAAAAACAATTTTTTTGATGTGTTTGGGTGGGGAGAAGTGGGATACCACTCAGCTCAAGTATCCCGTCTCCCAGATCTCATCTGTCCTCCTAGGGCAAGTTTTGCTTCTCTTAAATTCATTTTTTGGTAATAACTACTTAGGAATCATTGTGACACAAAATGCAAGGCAAGTAGTTCTGCAGAGTGGGGAACAAGCCTCCTGAATATTTCATTAAAAGAGAGTGTTTAAATAATACTGTGAAAAAGTATTAAAGCTAGCAACAACCTTTTTCCTGTCTGTTGCTGTCACAACAACCTCAAAATACAGGGACCCAAAGATGGTGGCAAGAAATCTTGAAAAAGAGATCTGGTAGATACTAATGAGAGAGAGAAGGGAGCTTTACCAATTCTGAGGGAAAACAGAGTCTGCACTGAGAAATATGATGTCAAAGGGAAATCAATGGCTTATAGACAAGACAGTTACACAGTTGATATGATTTGACCGCTTTATTTTTCAAGTTATTATGGAAGATCTAGCCATTATACCTTAGCAACTACCTTTGGATAAACACAGTAACCTTAGTGCATCCAAAGTTATAGACCGCATTTGAGATGTGCAGAAATTCAACATTCAGTCATCATTCAAGTTACAAGCATACCAACTCTGGTGAGTCACACATTAAAAAAAGTCTCTGGATGATCCTGTTTCCTCTAGGCAGGATAGAAATACCACCATCTCTCCCATCACAAGACAGGCAGATGCTGCACCTTTCTCTGTTAAGTTTTAAATTGGTCATAGGATCTGGAAATACTCAGTAAACTTCAAAGAAGCAAAATCTGCAATCTGAATCTTTATCCACTGTACACATTTCTTCAAGCACTTCTATTGAAATGAGTGCCCTGCATTTTAAGGACAAGCAAAACTACCAAATTGCACTGTTAAAGAAAGTTGCTACTAACTCATTACTAAGAGTGACTTTTCTAAGGAACAGATTCAACTTAACCAATAGAACACATTCCTAAGCAATTTTCAAAATAGAAATTTCAGAAGGGATTATTGTTTTGTCCACTAGTGCTTTGGCCATTGCAACACACGATATCCATGCTTTTAACTGAGTACTTTTCCAGGCAGGTACTTTCCTGACTGATTATTTTAGGCGCTTAAGGAGAGAACAAATTTGTGTAAACCTCAATTAAACAATCTGATTGATCTGATCTGTTAGATCAGAAGTCTTTTTTTGTGCATATTGACAGATGATGATATATAGCTCTGACTCATTCTGTGCTTCAGAAATGATAGACCAAAAAAAAGTTGAGAAGTATAAAGCCAAATAAATAAAAAAGGCGAAATTAACTTTTCAATTTATGTGAGAATCAGTCAAAGATTCCCTGTAAGAAATTAAACAACAGAGAAGCTAAAAGAAAACATTATGTATCCAAGATTTTTAGACCAGTCAGTCTGAGGCCACATCTTTCTCAGGTGTTTTGTGCTGAATCTAAGTGGTAAAGTGCCACATACACAGCTAAATTATTAGAAACTGAAGTGTATGCAGTGTGTTCTGCTTCTCAGTAGTTTGGAAAACTTATGAACATTTTAATAGCAGTCTTACTGCAAGCAGCCACTACTTCTAAACAGAGCCAGTGCTACTTACTGCATCCAGTTTACTGGTTAGAAATTAAGTGAGAACTTGCAAGACTGAAGTTTATTAAAATCCTTTCAAGTGGAATTTTTGGAAATGAAAGAAGAGAGTTTCACAAAACTAATAATGTGATATAGCTCTGAGTATATTACAGCAAACACTTTGTCATTCTTTATTTTGTAATTACATGGAACACAGAATTTTATTTTTTAGTGGATTAACGACTCTTCACAAGTGCACTTGATCACGCATCAATGTCCATAAAATTTCACTGTTACCCATGTGCAGAAATCAGTAACACCTTTGATGGTAGTGTATTTTCTGCCAAGGCCCCCAGCCTTGTGTCAAACTCACCATGGGAGGGGACATACTTCTCTAACTAGGATAACTCCGGCTGTTAATGAACCTCTAGAAATGTCTGCCTTTATCTTTTGGCTATCTGTTCCTCTTATCTCTCCTTTTGAGCCCTTTATCATACCTTCCCCTATAATAGTTAGAACCAAAACCCTAATGGCCAGTATTCTTTATTTATAAAAATTACTTAAGCTCTTTGAACAAATTAGCTTCAAATTATTATTTTTTTGATTAATCACATTATAAAGGTACCATCAGTGCTCAATTAAGGACTTCACCTCCAGCTTCCAATATTCATTGATACTTTTACATTCCCTTTCAAATTCTGAAGTGTTCTTAAAAAAAAAAAAAAAAAACTGAAACAAAAACTGTACATTGTATTGTAACACAAGTCTCATCAATATAGAGCTAAAATGACCTGCCTATGTCCTTTTGTACATTAAAGTGACACATTAATCTTCTTACGCATGCTGTCTTAAAATGCTTTTGCACCGTGATTAGTAGGCAATTTTCAAAGTCACTGCTATCACTCCCCATTCTGCATATTTACCCAGCATTTGGCTGAATCAAAATACATTTTATTTAGATTTGATTCAGCTTTTCAAGTGATCTAAGTGATCCAAGTGAACACTTTAGGACTGTTCTGAGTCATCATTCATTACCATTCTGCCAATGCCTTGCAATAGTCAAGTTTTTTTTTATGAGCAAGTTCATATTTACTTCAATATCACTGATGAAAATACCTAATAGTATCAGGCAAAATTCCAAACCCAGTGAAAGCTCACTAAAAAGTCATTGCTTTGATAATGTTTTTCTACTGAGACTGTTTTTTACAATGTGTCAGCTAGCATGTTCTTAGTCAAATTACCTTCCTGATATGCATTATAAGTACTATATAGTGTTTCTTTCAAATTGTAATAGGAGAAATGTAATGTTTTGCCCAACATCCTACCAAATGGCTAATACCAGCTGCCTCAGAGAAAAGTTTAATCAACCTTAAAAATTTCTGTTATGAATCAGCTTGCTTCCAAGGAAATATATCTCCAAAAATCATAGTTGTTGACTTACTTACCCAAGAAGCAGAAAGATGCTTTAATAGCATTCTTATAACTATTCATAACAGATTCACTAATAACTACTTTTCTTTTTAAATATATTATCATCACAGTCTCAGTCTCTATATAGCATTTAAACCACACTGCCGTAACATGTTATTTTATTTAAATTTTAGCTTAATTTCACTAAAATTCTTTGCACTATACCAGCATCAACTGTACTCTACTTTCAGAAGATATTACATCCAAAGTTGATATATTCCAAATATTCTAAGATGTAGAATTCTAGAAAGTTGTTTCATTTTGTTATTTCATTTCAAAACAACGTATTGGTCCCTTATGGTCTAATAAACCCACTCTCTAGCCTACTGCCTGCTTTTCACTTATTTTGAAAATGTTTTGTTATTTTTCCATGGTTACCTATTTATCCCTCAGGCTCGCTCTCAGCTCTCCTGGTTGTTTTTGCATATATCCTGCCTGCTGTACATTATGGCAATTATTATTGCCCTCTATAAAGTTGACTTCTCCATATTCTCAAGGCTGTTTGGCCCCAGTGATCTTGTCGGATGCCGGAAAGCTCTGTTTAATCTCTTTTTCTCTGCATAGACTACATGCCTCTATAAAATAACAACAACTACTTGTGTGCCCTAGTACTTTATAATGTGTGTCTGTTATAGCGTATGCATGCATTATGTCAGCATATGTATGCATTTTTCAAAAGAAAACCTTAGCTGTTCCCATCAAAAGAAAAGGTATTAAATTTTTTACTTGGTGTAAGATCAAAAAATGCGAGCAAGCTTTCTGTAAAGGAAACTTAAAACACTAAAAATTAACAGAAATTACACGAACTGTTTTTACCTATAGACAAAGTTATCAATATTAAAATTGTTTAAAAAAATGAGATTAAGGAACTGCTACTTCCCTCTACCATTTACATCTAATGAGGAACACTGTAATAGATGCACTTACATGATTTAGAATGATGAACAAAAACAGGCAGCTCGGTAAAATAGGAGAGTACCTCACTGAAGTCAGAACTTTATATTTTCTTGTTGTGTTTTATACTGGGTTATGTAAAGTAATCTCAGAATTATTTGACCATCTCTGATTTGAGAGGGAACCTGAATACCGCTCCAGTACAGCTCTGGTCTGGGAAACTAAGAGACAATGCTCTGATGTTGCCTCAGGGCTTTGGTTCCAGTAAAGAATAACCAATGCTTTTGCTCAGATCCATGCTTTGTCAAAGCAGCTCTCTAATCCAAATTATTTTACAAACCATATAGCAGCATCCTATGATCTTCTCAATAACCTAGCTGTTTGCTCTAGGTAAGGGGGACACTGAAAGAAAAATTACTTAACTACTTTGACAAAGGAAAGTTTGCCTGCCTTTGAATCTGCTTTCAAAGACAAAATTATACAGGTCAAGTTATTGCCCATGGAATATTCTGGTTAACTTTGACAATGATGGATACCTTTCATGACCAGTTCCCAAAATCCTTATGCCTACACTTCACAACTGCCCGTAATGATGAATGACAGTCATCTGCACTGAATGAAAATTTTCTATCACTCTCATCGCTAAAGAAATGGCATTATCATCATGTTTTCTTGCTGTAATTTATCAGACTTGAAAAAGAGAGAGTCTCTTATTACTGGCTTCTGTACCAACATAACAACTCAAATACTCAGATACATGCTTTGGAATGCGGATAGTAATAGCCACCAAATCACTAGGTACATTACACTCTTTTTTCATTACTTTAGAAACTGTAAGTCTTATTCCTTAATGAAAATGTAACATGGAGAAGACAGACTGCTTTGATCTGAAACAAGTTCAAATATCCCATCCAATCTTTGAAGAAATACCTTATTGTTATAAAATAAAGGGATACTAAAAACGTATTTTGAATCGAAGCCTTGTTCTCTGCAATCACAGAGAGTGGATATTTTATTTGTTTACTGAGGTGAGGGCTCTCTGGATTCCTAAATCTTTACTACTTTAGTAGAGACTGAAATAGGCCACCAGTAAGATCGTATTACAGTGTCATCCAATAGAGTTTTCACTTTGTGAAAATGGACTCACACAGGCCACAATTCTCCTTGGAACTAATTACACGTTAGTGGCAGATCCAATTGAATTTCTCATAACAAACAATAAAAGCTCAGTTCAAAATTATTATTTCCATTTTGGAAACAATGAAAGGCCTCATTCACAAACCAGGACCTCACTGTGCCATACAATGCTCTGTAAAAGCAGAACAAAAAGCACTGCACATAAAACAGGATGTTTGACATCTAACTCAAGAATTTTATCATCTAGGTATAAATCAAACAGAAAGAAACATTGTAAAGCATCATATCAGTGACTTCCAGGAAGAGTGCTTAAGGCAACCAGGGAAGTTACTTAACCAATGGTAATGTGGAGCGCCACCTAAGCATGTTAGACAGGAAAGGAGAAAGCATGAACAAGATCATTTTAAAAGATAAATAAATTTCTAAGAAAAGCTCGCTTAACATGCCACTGGATAGAACAGGAGTCATCTACTACTGTGGATAGGTGATTGATGTGGAGCAGCAGATTGTGATTTTTTTTTTTTTTTAATTTGCACACAGGTGGAAATGCACATATCTGACTGCTTTTAAAAGGTATGTAATTTTCTACTTACAGGCTGAGTCAACACCATTTGCTTCGTTCAGGTGCGCTGTCTGTGGAATGCAGGGCATCTTCTCCGACTCTTGCAGTAGCTTCAGAAATACCTTTTACAAAATAGAAAAAGTAATTTAGATTCTTTTCTCTATGAACTACTTTTTTTTTTAATCCCAAATAAATCAGATTGTTAGATAAGAGTCATGCCTGCTGTAGCCACCCTGCTGGAACATCACTATAAAATTATGCAAGGTCTACAGGAGAGGAATTCTGAGGATAAAGGGAAAGGAATGCCAATGGATGCCAATACACCTACACAAAGCATTGCTTGCCCATGTACGCTACTATCTGCAAAAGAATGGCTGCCCTTGATTGACGCAGATATTGTGGAGCAAGTCCAGTAAAGGGCCACAAAGATGGTCAAAATAGCAGAGCATCTATGAGCATGGTGCCCAGGACAAGAGACCACAGACAAACTGAAATACAGGAAATTCCACTGAACACAGAGGAGAAAACCCCTCTCTACAGGGGGAATCACTGAACACCAAAACTTGTTTCACTTCCAAAACCCATTTCACTTCTTGAGAGACCAAATGAAAATCAAATTTCAGAAATTTCCTGTCAGATATCCTTTTGCATTTTATTTTCATGACAACTATGGAGGGCTTTGCCTTAGGAGGGCATTTTATTTTCATGATAACTCTAGGAGGGCTTTAAACTAGGCAAGAAGGGGGAAGGGGAGTGTCACACAGACAGGGCAATCAGTACCACACAGCCAAAGTCAGATGGCATCCAAGGGGAGTATGGTAGTGGGGAAGTGAGGATAGGATATGATTATAAAGGGTCCTCTTTCACTTCTCCTGGGAAACCTGCAGGCTTGATTACTTCCCTGAAATGCCTGTACGCCAATATGAGAAGCATGGGGAATAAGCAAGACGAACTGGAGATCTGTGTGCGGTCCCAGCGTCATGATCTCATTGGAATCACAGAGACGTGGTGGGATAGCTCACACAACTGGAGCACTGTCATGGAAGGCTATGTGCTCTTTAGGAAGGACAGGCTGGGAAGGCGAGGTGGTGGAGTTGCTCTTTATGTGAGAGAGCAACTGGAATGCATGGAGCTCAACCTGGAGGTGGATGATGAGCAAGTTGAGAGCTTGTGGGTAAGGGTTAAAGGGCAGGCTAATATGGAAGACACTGTGGTGGGTGTCTGCTACAGGCCACCTGACCAGGATGAGGAAGTTGATGAGGCCTTCTATAATCAGCTGGATATTACCTCATGCTCACAGGCCCTGGTTGTCATGGAGGACTTCAACCACCCTCGCATCAACTGGAAGGACAACACAGCCAGGCACAAACAGTCCTGGAAGTACCTGCAGTGCGTTGATGATAACTTTTTGACACAGGTTGTGGAGAAGCCAACGAGGAGAGGTGGGCTACTGGACCTCATGCTAACTAACAGAGAGGGACTTGTAGGAGATGTGAAGCTGGGGAGTAGCCTCAGCTGCAGTGACCATGAGTTGGTGGAGTTTAGGATCCAATGAGGAGGAAGCAGGGCTGTAAGTAGCCTTGCAACAATGGACTTCAGGAGGGCCAACTTCAGCCTCTTCAGAGGCCTCCTCAGAAGAATCCCATGGGCTAGAGCTCTAGAAGGAAGGAGGGCCCAAGAGAGCTGGTTAGTTTTCAAGCGGCACTTCCTCCACGCCCAGCAACAGTGCATCCCTGTGTGTAGGAAGTCAGGCAGAGAGGGCAGGAGACCTGTGTGGATGAGCCGGGAGCTTGTGGCAATGCTCAAGCAGAAGAAGGTGGTATATAGAATGTGAAATAAAAGGACAGGCCCCCTGGGAGAAATACAGGAACGTTGTCAGGGAAAGCAGAGATGCGACAAGGAAAGCTAAGGTATGTCTGGAACGCAATATGGCAAGGGACATTAAAAATAACAAGAAAAACTTCTTCAAATATATCAACAGCAAAAGGAAGATCAGGGAAAACGTGGGTCCACTGGTGAAGGGGGTGGGTACCCTGGTTACGAATAACACAGAAAAAGCAGAGTTGCTGAATGCCTTATTTGGCCATTAACAACTGCAAGCGCTGAAGAAATTTAATGTCTCTTGATACTTCCTTATCAAAGCCTGGAGGGAGATCCAGGCTGCCCAAAGCACATCCTAATTGACGGCTTGGGGCTTGCTTGCTGATGGTTATGCTGCACCAGTTTTGTCAAGCAAATCCATTGAAACTGGGCCAGTTAAAGCCACAAAGAAACTGGTGCTCTCCAAGGAGGACAAAGACCACATGACCAAACGCTGCCTGCACATTATCAGCTTGGTTCCAAAAAAATATTGCTGGGGTTGCAGATGGACAACATTTTCTTCTTTGATCACAAGTAATGTCACTTGAAGAGGAACTGTCACTACACCCTCAGAAAATCTGTCCCTGCCTACTGGAGGTAGCTGCACTGCCCCACAGCTATTCTGACACAAACATATAGGCGGAAGGCCAGCTGCATTGCCTGATCTTCCCCATAGCATCCAGGCAGGGCTTAAACACCCTGTGCTAATGATGAGAATTATTAGTGACCCTGTGGTACAGAAGTACCAGTAATGTATCCAATATTACACAGAATATCCTCCACAGGAGTATTGGCGTGAGAACGTTATTAGCACTGTGACCACCCTCCAAACGTCACAGAAGAGATCTGGGGAGGTTGGGATTGGACATCAAGACAGAGATACAACGTGCTTTCCCCATGCCTAAAAGATTGAATAAAATTACTGAGAAAAGATATCTTCTCGCTTTCAGTAGAACATCCCATGCCCAACATGTCATAGCAGTTCTCAGGTTAAAGATTCTTAGACAGCAAATCAATGTGCTGTCACAAGAATGTGCCCAGATGGCTGTATACTGCAAACATGAAGAGATGGACATTTCCTGTGCATACACATAAGCTAACTGCGCATGGCAGCTACTGCCCAGTCGAGTCCCTCCCACTTCCTTCTTTGAGACAGCATCATGCAAAATGAACCTGGCCCACCAGTACAGTGAGACAGTATCCCTGATTCTCCACTACAGAGCCTGGCAACTCCATCATCCTTTCTAATCATTTCTTAAGCACATATTCACCTTAAAGGAAAAAAAGTGAAGGAAGTGAAAGAGATTGGTGGGAGAAAACAAAGTTAAGTAAAACCTATAGACTCTCCTTTATAATCTAAAACCATCTGACTGGTATTTTGGAAACATTTCTGGTCCATCCTATTCCACAAAGCCCACGTGCATCCCAGAGAAGAGGTGGGTGGAAAGTGTATATTGTTTGCTCTCAGTTAATTGGCAACAAGCACCTGCAAAAAGAATAGCAAAAAATGTGAGGGAAAAGAGATGAAGTAGCGCATGGAATTAGAACCCACATGGAAGCCGTGTTTTACCTTCTCCCAGAGGTTTTTATTAGCTTTCACTTTGACAGCAGGCTCCCAGTAATCACAGTGTTAAATACTCGTTGCTTTACAGCACAGGTAAGCACCAAATCCCTAAATTTGAAAATCCCACATTTATGAAACGTTCATCTTCCTTTTGGGAAATGTTTACATCTTGCATAAGCCAGCATCTCTGCATTTTCTTCACTAACTGAGCAATACCAGAGCAAGTTTCCTTGGAAAGTTTGTAAGTTTTAAACCTACAGTCCTAACCTGCATTTTACCTTGAATAGCTTTCCTAGGAGCTTTCCAGGACCAAATTTTCCTCTTGCTACATTTTTTATTTGTGTTGCTTTTATATTTTCTTCCAGACAGATCCTGCTCGTTATAGCCTTCTGCAGCAGCAAGCACTTCATGAAGCGGCACAACGCAGGAACAAGCTGGGGAGCCACTCATTATAGATGACCAGGTTCACAGAGGAACTTTTGCAAGCTGGTCAACAGCTTTGAAGTGAACAGTAAATTGTTTAACTGCTAACCTTACATACACAAACAAAGAGAAGTCAACACATCAACACACACTTGGCACAATTCAGACCCTGGAGACTATCCATTCCTTCAAGGAAAGCACTTTAAATAAGAGGGAAGTAGTAAGTGCAACTTCTAACCCTACTCCTGAAAGACAACTGCACGCCAAGGACCAAAGGACAACCCCAGCCACCTTCGAGGTTGGGGGAGTGGGTGGCCATGTTGGACACTGGAACATAGCTGCTTCTTCTGCACTGCCAAATTATGAGAAGCTACAAGAAGGAACTTGCCTCTAGGTAAAAGCTTCTACCTAGATGGCAGCACTACAGTACAACAGATTAACAGGATCATGCCATCATTAGAGTACTTTCAACAAAAGACAATCTCATTTGAAAAATGCCTGGTGTTTAAGGGCCGAAATATTTCAAGAAGATGGGGATTTTCCCAGGAAGTTCTGGAGCAAAGACTCTTTCATGGAAGAGAGCTTTGAGAAAAACACTCCAGTGAAAGTTACTTAGGCACAAAGATGTTTCAAAGTTTTTTTTTCTCTTCTCAGTGAGAAATAAACCTATAAAAACAAGTTTTGAAACTCTTAAAATTGCCACCAAGTTAAACATCATTCCCCAGAGAGTTGTCAATACACACTTATTTTAATTAACTATCCTTTCCCATTCTCCTCCTGCTTCTATTACTCTTTGGATTACAAGCATTATGAAATACACGAAAAACAGTTGAAAAAGATTTTTAAATCTAAATTGAAGCAAACATAACAGTAATGATATTTGAAGTGTCATGAACCTATTTTGTTAGATCTTCAAGAGTCTTTTGAGGTTTGAATGGTAGTCAAGTTTCTCTTGAGGAGTAAGATTTTAGAGAGTGCAGTGGCCCTCAGACAAAAAAAAAAAAAAAAAAAAACTGCAAAAAAGAAAAAAGAAAGAAAAAAACCCCACATTTTTACCCCTTTAAAGTCAGACTTCTTTGTTTCCGGATTGAATTGTTTGAATAGACTAAATAGCACTATTATGTGCTATTATTATGTGCTATTCGTTTAGTTGCCAGCACAAAGAGGCTTTTGATAAGAAAATAGAGAATGGATTTTGTAAGGGCTAATCGTGAGATGCAGAGATGACAGAAATCATGCCAAATTAATGCATTAAGTCTTCAAGCTGAAAAATAGTATATCAATATCTAATACTGTCTTTAAAGTTTTGGATTTTTTAAATCTCCCCTAGAGAAGAAAAGAAAAAAACAATCAAGCATCAACTGAGTAACAGATGCAGTGCACTGAGAAGCTTCCATATGTTCTGTGGTTTCATGTTTACTTTACAGATGTAAATTCTAAAACATCATATGGTATCTCATAGGGCTGTAATTAAAAAAAAGGCTGTCAGTATTTTTACATTACCTTAAAATATATAAGGTTTGGCAGTGAATACTACTGTCTTATAGTACGCTAAACATTCTATATAACTTGAAAGAAAACAGGCTTTTTCAATAAGCTTTTGACTCGCCTCATAGAATTGTATAGCAGGGAGATAATTCACTTGACAACAGTGTGTAAAACGTAATATGTTAATGCAGATAATTGCATGTTTTCTGTTTTTTTTTTTTTTTTTAATTCCCATTATCATAGAAAGGGCTCGCCCCTTTTATATATATAGTGGCCATATAGAAAAGCAGCACCAAAGAGCACAGGGGAGTTGTGATTTTTGTTCTTGCTTTTTGTTTTGTTTTTTAAATAATTCAGTTATATGGATCTTAACTTCAAAGGAAATCCTATATTTGCTGGTAGATAATTCTTTCCGACTGCAGTTTAAAAGCAAATCTGCAAAAACAGATCATTTATGTTGGTGCAGAGTTCTAAAGACTTCTGTAGGAAATCAATACAGTCCAAAAAGGATATAAGTGGACCAGTTTAGGATGCAGCAGCTCCACTCAGTGGTGTATTTATTGAATGAATTCGATGAATGATTGTCAGTTTAGGTTTATTTACATCAGTGGGGTTTTTATTTGTATTTCTTTTCCCAGAGGTTATATAGCATCACTAATTCTAAACTTGCAACAACAAAACCAGAACTGCTGATACTTCCAAGTATCAGATGCCATTAATTCCCATATGCATAGTTCAAGCAGCAGAAAAACAATGCATAATTAATGCATGTCAGGCATCTCAGTCTCATCTTCATAAGTCATGTATCTTCCCTGGGCCTCTTGTGTTCCAGACTGGCCATAATACTACATCACAACATCTTATATGTTTCAGAGAACAGAGGGATAAGAGATACACCATTTTATTTTTTATACTAGGTGTATTCCTTTCTAGAAAGATATCAATTTACAGGAACTTGCATTTCATATGTTTTAATCTGTTTTAATTTCTATCACATACTAAATTGTCTGTTAGAAAAGAGTCCAAACTTGTGTGTCTGTAACAATAAATGAAATGGCTAGAGAAATGAGTTTCACAAATTGATACTTAGCGGACTATGTCACTAAATTAAAAAAAAAAAAAGTGTGTTTTGTATATCAAAAATGCTGGTATTGGTCTTTTATTATCTCTTGAAGGGGAAGAATAGTATTTTTAAAAGGATCTATAGTATAGCACTTAAACAATGGTGGTTTAATAAGTTTTGAAATGAACGGTTATAGTTTACTTATAGGAAAATAACTTCTCTCCAAAATAACAAGCTACATGGAGCTAAATCAGAAGTGATAAAGAATCGTAATAGTCTCCTCCTCTGACAAATTTGGTCAAATGATACCTATACATACACACACACATGTGTATATGTATATGTGTGTGTATATATATATAAATACACACATACATACCCCTATGCACAAGAAATATTATTTAGATGTCTTCAGCCCTTTTTTGCAATGTCCTAAGCTTTAGGTCTTTCCAAAATGTATTCAAATGAAATGATTATTTTTTTCCCCTCCCAAGAGCCATCTGAACTGAACCTCTACTATTATAAATTCCTTACGAGTTCAAAGCTCATTTTGATGTTATAGATTTAGGACAATAGTAGTAGTTCTGGTTAGGTAAATGATACATTAAATTATCCTTAGGTGAATGCAGAAAAAAGCATTTAAGAGTTCTTAAAATGCAATGATTTCTGGTTCACAAATTCCAGATTCTTGGAAATAAAATATTGTAGTAGAGTGGCTCTAGAAACGAATATTAGAGCAAAAATGTGTACATTTTGGATGAGATTGTTTTAAATCCTTATTCCCATAAGAAATGGTTGTGAAATACAAAAGCTATAAGCAAGATTAGTTGGAAAGTAATACAGAATTTTCTAAGCAACCAAACACCATTACACAGAAAATTAAAGTACCTCTTCCAAGGTGGTGTCAGAAATGCCATAGCCAGTCACATGTAGATGATGAAGATTTTCATCTAAAGCCTGAAAAAGACCCTTAAAGGAGGTCTTATCTACCCTTTCAGGGATCACATAGGTCAGTTCAGTCCCGCTGCTGTCTTTCAGAAAGGCTTCTGGGATGTGGGTCTGCACCAAAGAGGTGACGTGAACAATATGCTTAGGGTCTTGGATTTCAAACACAGAAGGCTGCATGAGAGGAAAAATAAGTACACAAGAAAAGCATAAATAGTAGCAGAAGCATAAGACTTGACAGATACCGGAAAAAATTCACTCATGAAACTGCATCTAACCTGGGACACAGACTACTCCCCAGGAATGAATAAGAGGCACTACATTCTGTACATAGCACTCTTTTATACCTTTTTTATGAGTGTTAAACTGTGTCCCTGGCCATATGTTTCTCTCAGATGTGTAGGAGAACCTGAGCACTTCAGCTGGCCATGCTGCAGGATGGCAATGTGATCGCTGAGCACCTCTGCCTCATCAAGATGGTGAGTAGTAAAGATCAGTGTGCAACCTGTATCAGAAAGATCAGGACAGGACACGTCTATATGAGTTGGTCTCCAAAGAAGCCTATCCTTCTTTCAAGGAAAACCTGACAGAACATTTTTGGTTCCTTCAAAACATAACTGCAAAACACAGGGAAAACCTGTACTCATATTCACACCCACTAGGTACTCCCCAAGTCAGATACAAGTCAAAGCAAGTTTAGGCTTGAATTATACCAAGTAGACAGTATTAAGCCATTACAATTTCAAGCTGTTTTATGAGCTTAAGGAGATTGCTGAAAATCAAGCAACAGCAGTGTCCATTTCAGTGGACCATTTACTATAGTTTATTACAAGTTGATTGAGGATGCACTAAGTTAGTTGGCTTCCCATTTTTAAGCTCATGGCACTTTAATGTAGTAGCTTAATTGATCAGTCTATCTTCATTAGAAAAATACATGCAACTGCATATAAATACATGCAAAACTGGAAATGAAAACAAGAAAATAATTTAGAGAACAAACAAAATATGTAAGAAAAGAGAAGCTTTGGGATATGACTCACAACTAAATTGAACCTTCAGTCAGCCCTGGCATCTTTCTCTGAGATAGCAGGCAGATCTTGTAATTTCACTTGGACTGCTTACAAATTTCTTGAGTTGATTAAATGCTACCTCTGAAATTAATGTACTTAATTACTGAATGGCAATGCTAATATATTGACCCTCCTGTTCAAATCTATTGGAACAAAATTCCATACATACATATGTGTATATATATATATGTATATATATATATATTTGTACCAGCTTTGTACTTCAGAAGAACATCCCAGATGCTACGTCGAGAGCACGGATCTACTCCAGCAGTGGGCTCATCAAGAACAACTGTCCTGGAATTCCCAATAAAGGAGATGGCAATCGACAGCCTCCTTTTCATTCCCCCAGAAAGGACACCAACAGGTTTGTTCTGATGCTGGGATAAATGCACATCTTCCAGAGCTCTGAAGCAGGAATAGTCAAAGAAACTTACCATTTGGGAGGAAAAAAAATCACTAATTTCACTTACAAACTAGAAAATACCCATTGCCATGTGAACTCTAAGTTTTGGACAACTACTGTGAAGGGTAAGATCACAGAATAATTTTGAAGTTATGTCCAATAAAACAAACACCAGATTGAGCACTAATTTCAGCAAATATTGGATGGATTACCACTTCTTTAAATGCAGAGAGGAAGGTCAGTTTGAGAACTCAAAACAGTACTTCAGTTCTTAGAACTGCACAAATTTAAATATCCTCACATTTTTTTGAAGTGTGTCATCATTTGAAATAAATGATGACATGTATATAAATATATAACATATAAAACTATATATTTGTTCTATATTTTTTAATTAATTTAAAATTATATTCCTGCAATGTTTACAGATGAATGATCCCTAGGCGAGATAACACTACCTGCATTAATACTTGTAAAAATGTTATATTTGAGAGTCTGGAGCGTTGCAGCCAACAAAAGCAACAGTATTTAAGCACAAGAGCAAATTTCCAGCAGTGATAGTCGAAGTGCCTGTGTATTCCTGTTAGCAGAGAGTTTGCATGCAATGCCCATTCAGCCTTTCCCCTTGGAGGATCTCACTTTAAAGCAAGATGTGTACTCATCTTCAAGAAAGACTGTGCTGTACAATCACCAATTTATTTTGCATCACATTGACTACCTGTTCATTGACCAAAACTGTCAATATCAACCTGGCAAGAAAGAGGCAAAAGACTCCATAACGTAAAATAATCTTCTGATTCATTTGACTGAATATGCAATCTGTAGACTGTGCCATTTACCCTGAGGAAATTTTTCATTTAAGAAAACTAAGCTCTACAATTATTTTACATGTACAACCAGGAAAATGATTCTTAATCTCTTTAGAAGCTTTTTTTTTTTGCTTTAAAAAATCACAGATTTTGTTTAATTTTACTAATTTCTATGACGTAGTTTTAAGGTATTATTTTCCATAAACAAAACAAAAATTCTTCTTAGTGGCAAAGCTTTCAGAGCACTGAGTATGCTTATGTGGCATTTCTAGGACACACTGCTGTAGTAATTACAATTGACTTGTTTAAATACGATAAATGGCTGACTATCATTTTCCATAAATTTTTACAGAACACACCAAATTTGGTATTTCCTTGTTGTTCTAGGCATCTTTCTGTTTCTGGAGAGTTTTGCAGTGTACCACACAAGCAACTTTTCAGATCACAATTTTAAGATGAGGCTTTTTTTGATACTCCAGAATAACAAAAGCCACTCTGGCACAAATATTATCATTTTTACAGCAAAGAAATCACAGTGCAAAAACACTAGCAAAGTCTTTGGCTGACAAGCAGCAAGTCATCTCAGGTTCCATTAGAACTTTGTCTTGTTTTTCTTCTTGGATTTTTGGCTTTTAAACCCCTTCACTTATTAAAAACACTTAAAGTTAGAATTTGAGAAGAAAGGAAAGAGACGATGGCCTATTATAAAATCATTGCAAAAATCACTACCATCAGCCGTTTTACCTCTTCTCCCTTTTCTCTCTACTGCAGATGAGGTAATATGAGAGAATAAAGAAAAAAAAGTAATAACAGTGTTGGCTTATCTGAAACTTCAGGGTGAAAAGCGCATCAATTTACCTTCTGAACTGCCTCCGCAGTAATGGCAGGTACCCAAACAAGCAGCAGGGAGAACAAAAGAGAGGAAGCACTACAGGCCAGTCTCTCCCATCAAAACATGATTATTTGATGGTACCAGGTTTTAAAATATTGACAGTTCCACCATAATTCTATTCGGATAAAGGATGAAACTAGAATATCTAATTCAGGGTAGAATTTTAGAACACAAAGTGTCATCAAAAATCATGAAAAGACAGCAGTTTACATTCACTTCTACTTGCAAGTTTAGCTTCTTCAGTTTCTTGTTAGAGTGTCCTCCAATAGACATTCTACTGGTTTACTGGACAGGTTTCAAGAAATGGAAGAAAAACACTTACCCACTGACTTCCTGATCCAACTGTTCTGCTGTCCAGATGGGAGCCTTCACTGATCCGTACAGCAGTAGATGCTCTCTCACTGTTAGCGTGTCAAATAGAACATCATACTGGGGACAAACGCCCAGCTCTGTCCTGATGGCAGCCAGATCAGTCCGTATGTCCTTTCCATTGATGATGATGGTACCCGAGCTGGGCGGATACAGGCCAGTCAACAGTGAACTAATATAGGAAAAGAATTTCTTTTTTCAGCAACCTCTTAGGCCATATTATATAGCTGACGTGAATCTCAGGCATGTTCTCAACTGATCTGTATTGGTACATTTTTCCTAGCATCACTGGGGCAAGAACAGTTTAAACGAGCATAATTATAGGAAAACAAGAGTATCTGGGTCTTCTCCCACCCCTGCTTCCTTTAACCACTGCTTCATCTTGTTATTTCCAGAACAAAAGCCACTTTCCTAGACGAATTCAATATCCATTGTTTCTTTATGAAACTGTATATTTTAGATGAATAACAATTCCTAGTGGAATCCACATTCTGCATCACTGATTTGATTAAAGTTGATCAAGATAAATATAAAGTAGAAAGGCATTAACCTCTTAATTAAGACATTAAAAAAATCATTTTCATTTTGATACTTCCCTTTCTAATCAGCTGTTAAGAAGACTCTCTCAACATCTAGGAATAAAGCATGCAAACCCTTAAAGATTCCATAGTCTCTACACGATAGGAGCACACACGGGATACCAGAGAAGAACATTTTGAGGACGCATTCATTCCCCCAGTCAGATGTCCCCAGCTGCTATTTGAGTTGCTTCTGTGAGCTACTGTATCACTGTTATCAGTGGTACAGAGGTACAACAGTACTATGCACAGTATTCTATACACTGTTTTTGTCATAGCTGTATATAGTTAATTTTTTTAAGGATAGATGAAAGAAATTACAAATATTTTAAAGTGAAGAAAAGCTAGGAAATATCAAGGCAACTGCAGTACCATTAAACAATAAACATACATAACTGTTGTCTTCCCAGCTCCATTAGGCCCCAAGAGAGCTGTTATTTGGCCTCGATAGAAGGTGAGGCTGAGATCTTTCACAGCAGTCTGCTGGCCATCCACATGCTTCTTGGTGAGTGACAGCAATATGACACCAATGGTGGCTCCTTCTGCACTAGCACCTTTCTCACCTGGAGGTCTTGGGTCTGTATGGGGAACAGCAGCAGACCAAGGCCTCAGAACTCCAAATATATATATATATATATTAACCTATCCCTTGGTACCATCCATCAAAAAGTGGAACAGATGCTCATAATACCATAAGCTCCAAGGAAATTACAGATTTTGTGCCAGTTAATACTAAGTTTAAATTAGTTTAGATTAGTTTAAATATTTAAATTAAAAATTCCCAGCACAGATTTTCTGAGCTTCCTAAAATAATATGGCTAAGTGTGTCTGTGCACATGGGCATCTCCATAGGTCACATGGAGATGACAGGACGTCATAAAATAGATGTTATGTTTTCATTTCTATCAGAGAAAAAAAAATGCTAATAATCACTTTGGTTAGAATATTAACTTCATAAACACAAGAAAATTCAAACCATGTAGAACTCAACAGATGTCACCCACTTTGAGGCACCTGGTAGATCCAGTCTTAGTTCCTTCAATCAATAAATCTAAGTAGACGTCTTTGTGAAAGCAGAAGTCTAGTTCAAACATAATCCAATGCCTTCCATAAAAGTAGACACCCAATATTTTTCTGCTAACAACTGAGGCAACCAACTCAGTAAACTGAGATGACCCAAGGAAAGGCCAGCATTAACTATGGTGTAGGTCTACTTCCTAAGCACAGGCGCAAACCAGCATCAGACACGTAACATTGTTGACTCATTACAACTGAGGACTCTGGCAGTGAGACTCTTTTAAAGCAAAACGGGAATACTATTTCAAATAAACTGAGATTACTGTGGATAAGAATTCTAAGAGAGAACTATGCATGCACCATCTAGAAACTGAGATTATCATTTAAAAAGAGT
The DNA here is from genome assembly GCF_059628265.1 of Tinamus guttatus. Lineage (NCBI taxonomy): Eukaryota > Metazoa > Chordata > Aves > Tinamiformes > Tinamidae > Tinamus > Tinamus guttatus. The sequence goes on from NW_028289069.1 coordinate 994,186, forward strand.
GGTTTGGGTAGACTATGAAGTCATTTTTAAGTTTAGAAAAAGCTGTTACCACAAACTTGAGTTTATGTTCCAGCAAGGATTACAAAGCACTGTGACATTTCTGAGAGGTCCTTCTGTCCATGAAGCTCTCTTCCATTGAGCTTCTTCATAGAATCATAGAATGCTTAAGGTTGGAAGGGACCTCTAGAGGTCATCTAGTCCAAACCCCCCTGCACACACAGAGTCACCTAGAGCACATGGCACAGGACTGCATCCAAGCAGATTTTGAAAATCTCCAGAGAAGGAGACTCTACAACCTCTCTGGGCAACCTGTTCCAGTGCTCTGTCACCTTCACTGTTAAGAAATTTTTCCTTATGTTCCTGTGGAACGTTTGGTGCTTCAGTTTGTGGCCATTACCTCAAGTTCTGTTGGTGGCCACCACTGAAAAGAGGCCAGCACCATCCTCTGCACTCCCTCCCTTGAGGTACTTATAGACACTGTTTAGATCCCCTCTCAGCCTTCTCTTCTCCAGGCTGAACAGGCCCAGCTCCCTCAGCCTTTCCTCATAGGGCAGATGTTCAAGGCCCCTGATCATCCTTGTGGCCCTGCGCTGGACTCTCTCCAGCAGCTCCACATCCCTCTTGTACTGTGGAGCCCAGAACTGGACACAATACTCCAGATGTGGCCTCACCAGGGCTGAGTAGAGGGGCAGGATCACCTCTCTCGACCTGCTGGAGATGCTCTTCTTAACGCACCCCAGGATCTCATTGGCCTTCTTGGCCACGAGGGCACACTGCTGCCTCATGGTCAACTTGTCATCCACCATGACACCCAGGTCTTTCTCTGCGCAGCTGCTCTCCAGAAGGTCAGTCCCCAGCCTGTACTGGTATCTGGGGTTATTCCTCCCCAGGTGCAGAACCTTGCACTTGGCCTTGTTGAATTGCATGAAGTTTTTCACGGCCTAGTTGTCCAGTCTGTCCAGGTCCCTCTGGATGGCAGCGCAGCCCTCTGGGGTATCAGCTACTTCTCCCAGTTTCATATAATCAGCACATTTGCTGAGGGAGCACTCCATCCCTTCATCCAGGTCATTGATGAATAAATTGAACAGGACTGGACCAAGGACTGACCCCTGGGGGACACCGCTAGCTACAGGCCTCCAGCTAGACTCTGCACCGCTGATCACCACCCTCTGAGCTCTGCCATCCACCCAGTTCCTAATCCACCTCACTGTGCACTCATCTATCCTACACTTCCGGAGCTTGCCCAGGAGAGTGTTGTGAGGGACGGTGTCAAAAGCCTTGGTGAAGTCGAGATAGATGACATCCACCGCTCTCCCCTCATCTATCCAGCCGGTCATTCCATCATAGAAGGCTATCAGATTAGTCAAGCAAGATTCCCCCTTGGTGAATCCATGCATCTTCATATTTCGATCAGGCAAAACTACAAACCACTGTTTTTGTCCTTTCTGCTGCTTCCTAAATTTCTAGGCACAGCCCGGAACTCTGCAGAAAAACAAAGTCCAGAGCTGAGCTGATTGCCCATAACTGCATTTATCATAGTGAATCTATGGCACTACTGGTGCAATAAAGCTCAATTGTTATGAAAGAGCATGAAACTTCGCACACACATCATGGTTAGAGTTTACAAATGAGCATTTCCTTCCAAATATGTCATACTTACCAGTTTAAACAGAGAACTTAGACTAACCAGATCCACAAAGATGGACTCAACCACATGGTGCTTAAGCCAAAAGCCCAGATAAAACTACAATTCTTTTTTTAAAAAAGTTTTCTTCACTATTTCTATACAAGAGTTTTAACGGAAGCATTAGAGGTGACAGCTTAGTTAACAGTATAACATACCTAGTACATATCACATCCTAGAGAAAAGGATAAGACCTAAAAGATATAATTTAGGTGCAAGCAGTGATAACAGAATATTGATCAAAATTAGCAAACCATTTAAAAAATAATATTTATTATAACTACTACAAACCTTTTTCTTGGAAGTTTTCGTTGAAGAAAAACATGTTAGAATTCAGATCATGTTTCTTTCCACACAGGTTTTTCCAGTAGGAAGCAGTAAAAGGAAAGTACCATTGGTTCCTTATTCCAAATTTTCCTAGATGTTAGGCATAATAGAAACGTTACAAAATTCATAGTTTAATATTTATATGTAGAATATGACTCATTACTTGCACAGAACTGGCTAGATCACTTAATTGGCTCAAATTCTGAGTTGCATTGAACAAATTTTAATAAAGAATAAAAAAGAAGTCACTTAGCTGAAACATTATTTTTTCATTTTTACATTTTTTAAAATAAATACAGAACAGATGGAAGAAAAGATGACATGCAAATTGGAGGAAAGGTAAATTTCAAATCCTAAGATATGACACCAAGAGTCCAACTCATTGTTACCCATAAAATTTGAATATTAAAAAATATCCCACAACTTTCTAAAAATGTGCTTGAAAAAATTATTTTTTATCATGAACTGCACTCTGGAATGATGGGGAATGAGATAAAGTAATCAGGCAACTCAAATTTTTTTTTAGCTACATGAAAATATACTGCTGTTCATGGATTTGTTATTAAGTAATGACTTGGAAGATTCCTGCACTTTCACAAGGCATTTTGTTATTAAGACTGAGCTGTGTTATTGTGGAGTCTCAACAAAATCCCAAATTATTCTTTCAGATATTTGCTATCCTTACAAAAGAAAGGGAACTTCACGTTTTGCTACAAATTCTAGTCCATTTGTTAGCTCTTTGATTTCTGTTTACAAAGAAAGACTTTTTTTCAACAAAGTCTTTAAAGTCAATAAGGCAGTTTAACATGTCAAAGCTTCAACTCAGATGAAATATTTTATTTTAATTCCATAGAATAAGGAAAGCCAACTTTATTTCATTCAATGGCTACATCTGTGGATGCTTCCAAAACATAACAGACTGAATTAAAAGAATGCTAAGTTCTCACCAGGAAAAATATTGCTGAAATACCAGCCACCTATAGCATATAAAATGGAGTCAAAGAACATCATCCAGCACATCCATCCAAAGGTCATGTATTCTCCTTGTGCTATGGGCCGGTACATATTATTCCACTGAATTCCTAGTAGTAGTAGTAATAATGATTTTTAAAAGGTCAAAGCTAAATCAGTACAGCATTAAATACCACAAACACATCAACAACATACACGTCAAGGGCATTTAAGCATTGACAGAAAAATAAATAAATAAATAAATAAATAGGCCAAAGTTAATAACAGTAATCTTAACTGAAAAAAATGAATTGCCAATCCTTTCCAAGCCTCTGTTTAGAGCAGCAGGTGACACTGCTGTTGAGAAAAACACAGAGAACTTGTTACAAAAAGGGCTGTGTATGAAGTTTCAGCTGGTCCTTAATTTGGCAACATAAAAAATTACGACTCTCAAAATGCTCCATTGAACTGTTTAATAACAGACACTTTTGACATACTGTTGATATTCAAATAAGCTGGTTATACAAAGTTTTGAATAATCCATATAATGCTAAATCTAAAAAAAACATAACTAAGGAGTAGGCATTTGTGTGCATTGCTTTTGTTTAGACATTAACTAGAGATACAAACATTAATTGTCTGAATAATCATTTGAAAAAAGCACTCCTTTGCAGGACATGAAATTAAAAAACAAACACTGGCACTACAGAGAGCTACGGCATTTCTGAAAAGTAAAATAAAATCAGTTAAATCAACAATTGATATAAGCATTGCATTTTTTTCTAAAAAGGGGCAAAATTCAAATTTGCACTGCAGTAGCTTGTGATAATTTTTCCACAAGTCTTTTTCTACAATTCTTGAGAAAACCAGCTTTCACAAAGATTGTTTTAGCCTCTCCAGATGCTGAACCTTACATAGCTCTACTGGATTTCACTGAACTTAAAATTTGGTTCTGCATCTTTAACTCTTTCATTGGCCAAGCATGCTTACTCCACCATTTCTCAGGAGCTGTGGAGACTTTCTTCCAAACTGTATTGCCAGTCATAAGACAGAGCAAGTCTAAGCTCACTTTCATTTACTGCTTGAAACTAAGTGACACAAGCTTGACTGGTTTCAATGTTCCTCCCTTAATGATCCGTTCTGCTCACAGCTGATTTGAGTTTCTTTCAGAGCAAAGTAAATGAAAAATATTCCTAAATCTAGTTACTTGAAAGCATAATTGCAAAACATTTCTCTAACTGGAGATCTTACCTACTTCTTGGCCCTCAAAGAATGTAATGAAAAATATGCCTTGCCCAAAGGCAGTCGTAGACAGAAGACACTACAACACCAGAGGATAAACAGGATATGAGCATCCAATAAAACACGTCATTGACAAGTTCCACACAGCAAAATAACTTGCAATATTAAAAGAACAAACAGAAAATAATAGTACACTGTTTCATACAGGCTAGCAGTCATTTCTTTCTTTCAGATATTAACAATAATTCCTCCACACACAGCAGTAATATTCACTCCACTGTAAGGAGCTCCACTGTCTTAGTTGCTAATATTGGAAAGCATTATTTAGCTTTAGCACAAGTTATAGACCAACACAAATCTACCACATATTGAAAACATACAATGCATAGCACTGTAACAAGACATAAAGCAGGCCACCTTTTCATTATTTTATGCAGTATGAATTGTTCAGTTAGCTTAAGTTGATGTTACATATGTTTTCTTCTGAAAGAGTGAAGCCATTACATGTGCAGTACAGGCTTGCATATTTCATAATTGGGATACCTGGATGTCCCAGGCAGGAATATGCTATATTAAGACAGATATAAAACAACTTATAGCATACATAAAACAGGAAAGGATGTGAAATAATTGATAAAGTAACAAGAAGCTTCAGACTGCATAAAACAGTTAACCACTAGATAAATTCCTGATCTAATCCCTGTTGCACTCAATGAAAAACCAAGTTCCTACAAAAATCAAAGCGGTCTAAAATGAAATTAACAGCAGAAAGGCTGTATCTCTATGCAAGTCTTGCAACATTAAAACTAGGAAATATTTAAACATAGATTACACTTCTGTTTCTACCTAACAGTAAATTTCTACATTAGGATTTGCAGTAGTCACAAGTGCACACTCCATCCACTGTTGATTGACATGAAGTAACCTAAGGCATATGTGCAAACACAGGTTGTAACCACAACCAGGTAATTGCCCTAGTCATTAGTCATCCCCAGCTTTCCCTGCAGTTGTGGCAGCTGCAACCTGTAGTTTCTAAACATTAGATGTAGATTTAGACTCTGAATTTCAGATCTCCTTTTCAGGAGAAGGTGAGCCTAATGTATTTGATAAACATGTCATTGAACTGGGGCATAGAAGAAAGACAGCAAGAGCAAACCCAATCATGATGCTGGACTGTACAATTTGCTCTAGACCAAAATATTAGAGGCTTTGGATAGATTATTCAGGATAACGTGTATTGCCCAGATCAGCTGTTACACAGCTAAAGAATACCTCTAGAATACCAGTCTAATTCAAAACATCTGGCCATATATTCTGCAAAACCTGAAGAGAAACCTCGGAGAAAAATCATATTCTGCATTTTCAAAACTATGGAAATGTACAGTATGCTTGGAGAAGGAAGAGATTTAAAAATGGAAAAGAAATACTCACTGTAACAATCTGGCTGACTAAACTCAATTGGTTTTGCAGGATCAATAAAACTATGTAGGGTAAAAAGCTGATCATATACACAAGGCTGGCGCACAGTGCTGCTGTATTGGCACTGTGAAAAAATGCTCCCAACAGATAGCTGAACATAACAACTGCCACTCCAAAATCCAGGAGGAAAAGGAAAATGAGGAAGCTGTTGCTGTAAGCAAAGATGCCACTTGCTTTCAAGATGACAACCAAAGCACAGCTGCTTATTGCAAGCACAATGACATTCTCCAGAAACCAAGCCAAGAAATGAACAGCTGGATGTACACCCATTGTCTTCATATACTGCAAGGCAACAGAACAAAGACACAAAGTTAAGAGGCCTTCTTTTTCTTTCTCTCTCTTTTTAAGCAAAACACATCACCACCAAGACACTACTATTTCCCCAAATAACAATGCATAACACATTTTGTATGCAAGATTACTGGGTCCTCTAGTCATGAGACTGCCTTTATACACTCTTGAAAAATACTGAGTATAACTACACTATATAAACAAGTGTTCTTCTCAGTCTGCTCTTGAACTGAAAGTAGTATTTTTTAAAATGACAATCTACTCACCACATCTTTTTCAGAGAGACAAATTTATAATCACTCAAATTTGCAACCACTTCTCTCTCTTTTTTTCTTTCTGGATAGGAAAACTTGAATATGTGTGTAAACCTCTATGCATTATCATGGAAATAATAATTTAGGTGGGTATGAGGGATTATCACTATTTAAAAAAAAAACAGTATTTGAAAATAAGGTAATATGACTTCTGAAGAATTCTTTGTAATGTGATCAAAACATACTTTTTATACAATGTTGAATTAAATAATTTTTAATTATTTTAAAACATTGAAAAAAATGCTTGTTCTACAAGACAAAGTTTAGAGAAATCAGATAATTTCCCAGACTCAGAAAAAAAGATTCTAGTAGCATAAAGGACAGCATAATTATTCAAAGAAAAGTTATATTTAGCCATTCAGAAAATATATCGTAAAATATGCAAAATAAATCATTCTCATTACAATTCTGTACGGTATTCTTACCTATGAATGGACACAGCAGTAGTTATATGCAATCAGTATCTATGAAATACAGACTCTCAAACCACCAGAACTCATTCCAACAACAAATTCCAGAAGCAAATTTTATGAATCTTTTCCTTTTTTCTTTATCACAGGAAATATATGTCTTACTGAGGGGACTGATAGTTAAACTCAAAGCAACAATTGTGTGAATCTGAGTTGGCAGCTGGAAATTGAACTTATTACCCAGAAGAAATAACTGTAAATAAAAATAGCTGAATTGTGAGTACTCAAAAGTACCTCTGTTTAATCTGTGTATTTCAGTATACTCTATCAAAGTGATTTTGATTTCAGAGGCTTAGTTTTCTCTTACCTCTTCGAGGTGAATTTCTCTTTCATAAACCAACTTGCGAACCATGCCAGCAACAGAGACCATCCATGTTAACATCATCATCAGTGGGAAAAAAAACCCTATATTGTTCAAGAATCTATAAAAAATGCATAGTTATCAGCCTCAAAGGGAAAACATTTTTAAGCAGAATATTTGTAGCAGGACTATTCTCAAAATTTGAGATGAGCACTAAAACTTATCCTTACTCACGTAAGGCAACTTGTGTATTTATTTTTCATTCCACTAGCTAAGTCCATGTAATAGTACTATAATTTTATGTTAGCATTTGTCAACAGTAAAACTCATTAAACCCTCTCTGGGGTGATGAGCTTCCAATTCATTGGATGTGAAAATTCAGATTTGTGTCAGTCACAAATGAACACATCTGGAGTGCAAGAAGGATCATAAGCCAGTCAACTTTTGCTTCATTAGAGCAGGCTTCTCACCAATCAACTTATATAATAATACTGAGTGTTTTGATGATTTTGCAGAGAATCACCCCATACTTTTTCTTTTGCTCATATAACTTTTGCACTATATTTCATCACCAGGAACCAACTTTCAGTTTGATAGCTAAGGATAGAAAGTGACTTTTTTATCATACTCTAAGCTACCTTCACAGATGTTGATGCTGCCTCTACCCAACAGGCTACTCTGCAGTATAGCTTGAAACAGCTTTTAACTGGGTACAGGTTACATAGAGTGTTGTGGACACAGCTCAACAACTTTGCTTACAGTGTGACATTCAGGAACCAGGAACACTGGTTCAAATACTATGCAAGCATATACATTCACCCATTACAAAAACCCGGAGACTTTCCACTCAGTGCTAACCTAATAATATAGAAAATGTACTTACAAATCACTGGTATGACAAGGATAAGGCATGGCTTGCACCTGAATTGCTGGCTCTGAGGTATCTGTCCCAGTGTGTACCAAAATAATTGCCCTTTCGATCATGTCTTGCAGAGGAACAAAGATATGGTTGTATTTAAACCCATCAGCTGGCAAGTTCTGGGGATGAGATTTCCACATGGGGTTTTTTACCAAATCTGTTCTCATGCTATAGAGAACACTGGTCCTAATTGTATATGAAATGCGTTGCGGAAGACTTCTAGAATCTTGTGTTTTGTTGTCTGGCATGTTGAAGATGATACCTGACACAACAAGGAAAAACACTTAATTCTCAAGTTTGTTTTTTGAGGTTTTTTTTGCCTTTTTTTTTTATACATAGCTAACTCGTGGCCAACTATCAAATTACAGTAGGATAGAGGATCCACTCCTCTCTTAGAACAGGCATTTTTGAAGTACAGTGCTTTCTTGGCTGACACCCAAAAATGGTAGGTTTCATACAGAGGCAACCCATTTTACATTCATATTTAGTCACATGATAAATGGGTTTGAAATGACCTTTTTTATCTGAGAAAAACCCTTCTGTGATTGCCTTTCAGAACTGCAGTTTATTCTCTTTCTCTCTAGATTTAATCCATTTTGGGGGATTGATCTCAATTCCACAGTCAAACTAGCAACCAGAAAGCATAACCATCCCTGGAAGTGACTGAAAAAGGACTAACTCAGTATAACTGACTCCAATTATTAATTTCAGTGTTAATTAAATAACTCTTGGCTTAACAAATTTCTTTTTAATTAATATTTTCTCTAGCTCTTTAAAAGATTTATCCACATTTCTACATATCCACATTTCATTTCAGCTGCAAAGATTAAGTCAAATATAGTAGATTGACTGTATCTTCCTACTGGATGACCAAGGCATTTTAGGATTTCTTGATGATATGAAAAGCTGTTTTTTCCTTAGAAAAGGAGGAAGATCTATCACCTAATCACTCAGCTCTCAAAAAGTCAAAAACCACTGAATACTTTAGTCTTTGCTGCATAGTTTAATTTTCAACTAATCAAATAAATTTCCCCATATTGTACAAACAATTTTCTAAGAAGTTCCACGAGGCTATGAAGGTTGCAAACAAAGAAAACAAGTGAGCTACAGTTTCACGCCTTTTTATGGAAAGGAATATAAGAGTACATCTGAAAAGGCAATACTGACAGACTGAACATGTTAGGACCTTTTCAAAGTCTTGAAAGCAAGCTGTGTATTGGTATATGAAGTGGACGCAAAATACATCCCCAGCATGACACCTCATTTGCTTGAGGGCCAGGATCTGTCCATCAGTCTCTTCCCATTAAGCGTAAGGCAATTTCATCCCAACAAAGATACTCCTCAGTAGGTCTCCTTCTACTATGGCAGGTATGAGTTGTTGGCTTTATAATGATGCAGGGTGGCTATTCCCACCCTCTGCAAGGGTATGGACTGCATGGGTGACAAAAAAGGCACAGGAGACCGGACCATCTAAGCACTATTTTTATATTCTTACATATTGTACTATATTCTTATATATAGTACAGTTTTAATGTATCATTCTTTCAAACCAATTTGATAAGGTTTCTTTTGTGAAAGGGATTCTTTTGTGAAAACCAAAACATTTAGGAGAAAAATATTACGGCGCATGTTATGCTGATTTAAATAACAGTATTGTTTGATTTCTTTGGGAAAGGCAATATGCAATTTTAAAACAATTTCATCCAAGGATTTAATGTATGTAATAAAAACATTTTTGTCTTTTAAACTCTTTTCAGTGCAATTAATTGATTCTCAGAAATAAGAGTGTTACGCAGGAAAAGATTAAAGTGTGTAATCCCAGAGAAAAAAAGAAATAACATCAGTTGGTTAAAATTCAATTTATTCTGAACAAACAAGTTAATTTCTCTAAGGTGTTTGTTTAAGAACAAAACTTTGAAAAAAAATTTCTATTTCCTCCATTTCATAAGCCAAAGAAGATGAAAATTAAAATGCAAAAGGAGAAGATGTGAATAGGTTTTGCTATAATAAAGAGTCTTTTTTCCTCAGTAGTGTATATTTTTTCAGTTCTTTCTATTCCATCATAATTTGTTAGAAATAACAAATCCAAGCATTTATGTTGGAACTCCACAATTAAAACTACAATATATTGTTGTTTGTGAATATTTCACTGCACTCGGATGTTAGGAAACACCTGAAGTAAATGGGCACTATTTTACCTATATTATGTGTGTTTCAACATAGATTTTGAAGTAAACTTAACCAAGCTTCACAAGAAACACTGACAACATTTCTACAAAGTCTATTTTCTGTTAATACACATTTTAATTAAGATACTTACTAGCCAAAAAATTATTTTGTTGCATGAGCTCACGAGCCTTCTCCTCCAATTTATCAACAGATTCAAAAGGCTGGAAACGATCCAGCAACACACAGGAAGAGATATTTACTAAGAGCTGTGACAACAAGTCAATCTGTTTAGTTGCAGAGCTGTTGAGCATCTTGTCCATCATAGTCTCTAAGAGGAGGAAACAAATCGAACTGCCTTAGGTTTAACGAATTAAACAGAATAGAAAAGTATGTTCTCTCCTGCACATCCCTTAGGAATAAAACATCCTTTGCAAAAAAAACATTTGGGGAGCAGTTTTCAAACACATTGGAGTATTAGTGAAAAAAAAGACCAAGTCCAAAAAGCTATAGCATGCATAACATTTCCCCAGCCTGACATAGCTACTCTCTCATATGTGAGAAAATTATTCCATTTGGGACATCCCAGAACAGACATCTGCCTTTTTCTTCTAGAAATACATTGGCCAGTTCTTACCTCTTTGGCATTGCTAAAGTTTCAGGCAGATTGTCACATAGGGCATAAGCATGTAGATTGAAGCCTTACATTTAAAAAGCAATAAAATGAGAAACTCTCCATCTCCACCTGGATCTTATTTATGGATTCAGTGTGAAGGTACACACTGATCCAAGGCTTGGGGTCCAAACATACTGAGCTTTTGGAGGACTTCAAATCTCCATCCACTCTCAGAGATGCCCTTAAGTTTGAGAAAATAATTAGGATAACATGAGCTAGAACCTAAATTCATCTGTATGTCATTAAAAATCCACATTTTTTCAAGAAATAAACAAGCTACAGAATATCTAACACAGGTTTCCTTCTTCAGCTTTTCAAAACTCACTTGGACATACAGGCAAAGATAAAGAAAGATCATGAGGAGAGGCAGTAAAGGAACTGATAGTCTGGAAAAGCAAGTAATGATAAGTTAAACCATGCATTGAGAGAAAATAGCTCCGAATATGGATACAGCATATGTCTATTAACTGCTGTCTTTCAGTAACATGAAGGAAATATATACCCTTGCACTTGTACTGCAGCAAGAATCAAATATTTTTAACATTAATCGTAAGCGTTAAATTTTCATCTATATTACATAAAGTCATCTTGATAATATGAAGACTTATAGCCATGGTGAACTTTTAGAATATATAGAAGTATTTACAACTTTATAATATAGATTTCTAGGATTACCCATCTTGTATTTTTCTCATTTATAAATGTAGCAAGCACAAACAAACTTCCGAGAGCTGCTTTTATTCATATCTTTGTATTTTGTTAAAAACAAACTCAGCCTTTACCTCCCACTTGGCTTGCTTACCCTATAAATTAAATAATTGGGAAGGAATATAACTGTTTCTCATGAAACTACTAGGTAGAAGAATAAATTGCCTTGCTTTAGATTATAAGCCCACATACAGTTCATATAGGCAAAGGGCATACCTGTCTCTCGCCTTGCTTCCTGAGAGGTTCCTCAGGAGCCTGTAAGTCCCATCAGGACAGGGATTATGTAAAATTGGTTAAATGCAGGAAGGTATTGAGAGTTGCTCAGTTGGAAAGCAAGGCTAGAGAAATGGAGTTTAGTTGGAGGCTAGTTTAAAGAGAGATCAGTTTTTTAAAAATAAACATCTTCCCTACAAAAAAACAACAAAACACTGAGCATAACAGACACTAACTCTGTAAAATACAGTTTTAGAAATGCAACAATAAAATAAATAAATTTGACTGATCATTCTATAATGATATCATATAAGCATTTTATAGAACAGATGGAACAGTTCCACGTAACATTGTGCCCCCTGATACTTTCCAATAAGAGCAGCAGAGCAAATAAAACATCACTAAAACTATTAACCATGTTTATAGCATTGTGCTTAAATAAAATAAAATAAAATAAAATAATAATAAAAAATACAAACACCTAGGATTTGAGCATAATTAGAAACCAGCTTAATACAAGTGAAGATATAATAAACTAAGGGAATATTTACCTTAGTGACAAGAGAACTACATAATCACACAGATTAGGTGATTTTACAAAACTTGGATGAAAATAAAAGATTGTGAGTGGAAAAAATAACAATATATGTGGATACATTTAAGATCTTAACTGGACTCAAGCAAGATAATTACGAAACGAGAACACTGATACAGTTGAAAAGTAACAAAATATTTTAAAAAGAACGGAGGTTTGCATAAACAGCTGTACATGATTATAGACTAATAAAATGATCTAAAAGCACTTACATGAACAAAAACAACATAAAAATAAGAAAGCACAGTTATTTTTCAAAGAACAAAGTGATATGATTAATATGTAAAAAGTGCAATCAAATATTAGTGTAGAACAGTGTCTTTAACACACAATAAAGCCTGGTACCTGATTTCAATGAGATGGACGAAGATCAGTTTCAGAGGCATGCATGCTGTTATGACCCACAGTTTATACTGATTTGAGGGTTTTATATGAAGTTAATTTTATTAATTGTAAAACAATAAAATTAAGAAATTTAAAATAAATAAGCTATACTACTTAAATGATTTCCTGTATTCACCATCCAGCTATATTAACCGTTTATTTCACACTGGCTAGTGAGTGGCCTTTAATTTATTTCAAAAGCCAGAGCTTGACAAACATGCACACAGATTTCTGTGACAACTCTGCCTCCAACAGTGAAGATGAACCTGACAATTCATGTTACCTACTTCATGAAATATTACTTGCTTGTAATCCACCACACATTTCCCTATGTTAAACCCATACAATAAAGAAAAAAATCCATCTATTACCCAAGTAATATATGGAGACAGACATGTTTCCAGGAGATAATATAGATTAAAAGACATGCACTTTCTCTTATTGTTATCTTTCCAGTTGTATGATTTTAACTCTCTTGTGGTCCAACTTTAACACTGAGGTGAACTGTGCCTGGCCCAGACTACCTTACAGTGCAATGGTTAAGCAAATCTCCCTAAAAAATGGTTGACATAAGTTAGAATCTGTCAGGCTAATGGCACTGAGTTGAGAACTCTTACTCCTGGATTATATTTTGCACACCATGTTCCATGTTTCTTAGTGAAAGTGTGTGCACATAGTGAAAGCCTTCAGCCATGGCTTCCAAATCAAGGCCATCATTTTCAGCATCTCCTATCCTATAGGTGCAAATAGAAAAACAAGAACTTCAGGTCATGCCAACCATGATGCTGGCAGCTCAGGGCTATAGCAGAATTTAAGACAAAGAGTAATAAATAAATAAACCAGCATTTACAAGCACTCAGGAGTTTCCATGGATTTGGTGCATCTTCTACTTAGAGACAGGTACCAAAATTCAACATAAATTTTATCTTCAAGTATGTAAATTTTATTATCGCTCCTTTACAGATAAAAAAAAAAAAGTCTTAGCATAATCTACATATGCTGCAAAAGTCATTTTTTCCTAGCACAGCCATGGAGGCATGTGAGAGCTCATCACAGCCTGTCTTTATCATGTCACTGAAACAATTTGTGATAGGCTCCTAACTATTCTAATACTCCCTGATAACATATTACACAGATCTCTTATTCCTTATTCCTCTTATTCCTTTCTCCAAACTCGAAATTCATAAATTCTTAAAAGACTTATAATATGCCTTTGTGGTGACGGTTCTTTCCAACACCATCAGTACCAAGTTTAATTAACATTCTACTTAATGATAAAGGAACCTTTTCATTATCAAATCTTTTAAAGTGGCTTAAGTGGCTTAACTTTCTAGCACAGGTCTTTACCTCTTTTTCTGTTTGTTTTGTTTAGTCCCTGCATACCCCAAATCACTCATAACCACCCCCTCATCTCCTCATATAAACCATTCTCCTATGGATTTGTTGGGCCCCAAGCAAACTCCCAGGGGTTTCAGAAAGTTCTGGGACAATTGTCCATAACTAATCACTGGCAAAAAGAGAAAAATAGACAGCTTTTGCAGCCTAGATTAAAAGAAAATTTTAAAAAATGCAGTGTGTTTTATTTCCATTTAAAACATAGATTCTTCAAAAATTTACTACCAAAATTTACTACTACCTAATAAAACTATAGCTACCAACATCACTTCTCCCTTCATTCCTTTTAAATACATCTCCTATATTAACAGCTCCTCCATGACAGTTTGCCACTTCTAATTTCTTATCAAATTTGTAATTCAATAGCTCAGGTCTTTAGTATTTTAAAATGGAAATGACCCAGGCCCTCAGGGAAAAAAAAAAAAAAATGACACTAATTCAACAAGAGAATACAAAGGTGGGAACAACATTCAATTTCAAATAAACAGCCCTAAGTTTAAGATAAAATAGACTTAGAAAGTCTAATAAGGTAATTGGTGCATATACTTTCACATACATACCATATGTTTGCATATCTTCAATAAGCTTTCCCATGTCAATATTTAAGTGACTTTCTACAAAGTGTTTTATGAACTTGTTGTGCAGTGCTTCCTAAAATAAAAAGTGTCAGAAGATGTTATATATGTTAATCCTTGCTAAAATAATATAGAATATATCTATTGATTCACATTCGGTTCCCCTACAAGGACTACTCCCATGACACTGGAAAAGGCACAGTCTCCACACCTTCAGTCTTCATCCACTAATGAGGTTAACTCCACATGTCTAAAATACAATTTATGTACCTCCCTACTATCTGCCTTTGCTCCAAATATTTTAACTGAGAGTCAGTTCTAAGGTTCTTGCAAGTCTGCTGGGACCAAAAAACATTTTTTTTCTTCCAGAATTCTGGGCCATTGCTCTATTAGCCCTGGCAGTAGTAAAATCAACAGCTTCAAAAACTGGAATCTAGCTTTATTTGTTTGTTTGTATTGTTCCCACTTGATCACATTTGCTAACTTGTAAAGCGGGGAAGAAAAAGCGTTAGGTCTACCAGAGCATCCTGGGGTCTGAAAGTGTGACATTTAAGGCCTGTTTCTGTCTAGAGAAGATAGAGAAGGGATCTAATCAACATGTATAAATACCTGAGGGGAAAATGTAAAGAAGATGGGGCCAAACTCTTCTTGGTGGTGGCCAACAATACAATAAGGGGTAATGGGTACAAACTGAAACACAGGAAGTTCCATCTCCATACAAGGAAGAACTTCTTTACTGTGAGGGTGACAGCATGGGAACAGGCTACCTAAAGAGGTTGTGGAGCCTCCTTCTCTGGAGATCTTCAAAACTTGCCTGGATGTGACCTCTGTGACATGCTGTAGGTGTCCTTGCTTGAGCAGGGGGGTTGGGCTAGATGATCTCTAGAGGTCCCTTCCAACCTCAACCAGTCTGTGATTCTGTGACAGTTCTACAGCTGATTTGCTTATTTTCCCTGCAGTGTAGCAGCTATGCATGCTTTTAGAAATAAAACATAACAAAATATATAGATAGATATAAAAAATGGTGAGTAAAAATTACTTTTTACTTTAAAACAAACACTATTTTCCACAGCTATTTTGTATCAGCTGTATACACTGCTGGAAAAAGTGGTTTTTTGTTTTTTTGTAATATACTTATTTCCTACAAACTTAAATAGCATAAGGTTTGCAGGTTCCGCTACTTATTTCCCTTATTGCTTTGTAGTACTGGATACAATGATGTAAGATTGTTTTTAAGTATTTTCAGCTCCGAAGGTCTATCACTGTAGGCACATGATCTAAAACAAATCTCTCTTTCGCTCCTTTTCTAACCTATTTCCAGACAGGTAGAAAACTTTATACATATGGGAATTTTGCACAGATCATATTCACAAACCTGCAGCCGAGAGACCACAAGGTCTTTTCCACTGTTTTTAAAAACCTCGGACATCCTAAGCCACGTCTGAGAATAAGTCCTCAAACTTTCCACAAAAGCAAAGGTGAAATTGGCCTGGGAGAAGGGCAAAAAAAAAGAAAATATGGAGACAAGTGAAATAAAAACTGTACATCTATAAAAACTGCAAGATCTATTTACTTTCTGTCTCTGACACAGACAGTATAAAGATACTTTAGAAAGACAATTTAGAGCATATTTAAAATAAAACCTCTGTAAACACTTTGGGTCATCTGTTACTTGTTGCATATACAAACATTCTTGCAGAGAATGACTTGACTATAGCAAAACATCCTCTGTACAGTCAAATATAAGCTATAGCTTCTCTCTCAATCACTGGTAAATAACTACCAACTTTATTCCAGGCTGATTTGGCAAGTCACAAGTGATCTCAAGTCTAAAAAATAGTGTAGTATCTTTTCGTTTAAATTAGTATTATCAGTCATGTAAATGTATTTAAGAACTAGATCTCTCCATTACTAGCTAGTGCCATTATTACAGTAGAAATGGTGCAGAAAGTCTTTGCTTGGAAACGATACGACGTTGTAACTGGGACCACACTTTTTGCGATAATTCCCACTGAAAGTAGATGGGTTTTTTCCCCTAGCATATGCTAGTGGTACACTGAAGCATCACGCACTACAGGAGAAGAGCTGCAGCTGTCCTTTCATCCTAGCCATAGGACAGTAAGTTCTAAAGAAATCTTGGAGCCAGTTTCATTTTCCTGAAGAAATGTATTTATTCAGCATAAATGACAGTCCTTAGTTCACCTTCCAAAGGAATAAGAAAAAGTACACTGATGTTTTGTGCCAAGTCAGCTAAACAAGTTCTCTGTTTCACAGGTAATACAGAAAGGCCAGGTCGGAACACTAGAATTATTTAACTCACTGACGAGGCAGGACGGTGAAAAGTTGAGGGAGATGAGAAAGGTTCCAAGTGTAGCAAACAGTAGAAATGGGAGATTTGAGTTTTCCCAGTGCAGAAGTGTAGGTCACACTGGAACATGATAAAATTAAGTTTTCAGACATGATTAAAAAGTTAGATAGAGGAGCTCGTCAGGGTGCTCAGAACTCAGATCTCTGTGCCTCTTGACTTGATTTTGAGCCGCACAAAGGACTTTTTTCCTTTAGTCACATTAGTGACTAAAGAGTCACATTAAATATAGTATGCTTGCATATTACACAAAAGTCAAAGAAATCTACAACAGCACTATGGATTGTTGAAGAAGATGAACTTCATACAGTACAGAAACTTATTAGAAAGAAGCTAAAAGCAGCTTAAGGTGTCAAGGGTTTGCAGCAGGTAAAGAGATTAAAGGCAGCATATTGGAAAGTGAACAAATACAAATTGTCCATCTAAAAAGGCTCAAGAAAGACCATATACATACACATACCTACACACAAACCACTGTTCAGCAGGGAAGCTATTAGAAAACATCCTTTAGAAAGATGAAGTTGAATCCACGTGAGGTGAGAAAATAAAAAAAAAACATGCGGGATATTTTTGTTGTTTTGGATTAGTTACAATTTGTCTGTTTTTTTTTTTTTTTTTTTCTTCTCACCACAGCAGCCTTAGGGAAATTTCCATGTCAGAATCTGTCTACATGGAGGACACTTCAAAGAATCCGTCTCAGACTAAAGCGTCAGTAAAGGTCAAATAATTTAACAAAATGAACAATGACTAATTTCCAGCAGTAGATAATATCCAGCCCAGAACTCTATAATGAAATGAAGTACTCACCATAGTGTAACCTCTTGATTAAAATTGCCTTGATATCAGGGAAGTGAAGGATAACAAATGCAACCCTACTCACAGGAAAAGATGCAGGGGGACCAGGGGACTAGAGACTAATAAGTTTGAAAACCTTACTAAGCAAATTTTAATTCCCCTATAATAAATAATGAATTAGAACAAAGAATAGCTGTAGAAAAAATACATATAGTCAGGAATTACAATGTGGGATTTTTAAAGAAAAGATGTGTCTCCATTTTTTGGAGAAGTTAAAGAACATGCAAATGAGAAATGTGCAGTGCTATAGATGCAAAGAGCTTCCATAAACTCAAAAAAAAAAAAAAAAAGAATAAATTATACCAGTAAAATCATGGCCAGCCTCTGAGTCACAAGCTGTTGGAAGCTGGCACAGTATTTTGGAGAATCGTCGCTGTGCTACCATGTTCATCAACCCTTCCCTATGCACCCTTTGCCAGCCAAATTCAGAGACCAGATCTGGCATAGGTTAAATCCTTAATCTAACCTGGTAAAATGACTTTGGTGAGCTTACGCTCTAATGATTATCTGGGCTTTGCTGTTCAATAAAAATTATCTTCAAGTTCTCCTTTTCTTTCTGATAAATAGAAATGTATTAAAATAAACATTTTTTTTCAACATCCAGGCTGCACACTGTCTGATTAGAATTAGACTTGAGTGTCAAGTGCCTGTCTGGACTGAATATAAACTTCTTCCTGAAGCACTCACAGACAAGTATGTATTTTGAGCCTGCTTAGCAGCAGGATGAAAAGTATGCTTATGCAAAATCAGGCAGGCAATGCATGTTTAGAATAAGAACTTTCTCAACTCATCATCATTTTTCTAAAGAATAGAAGGCATGAACTAAAACAATTAATACAACAGACTATCTTTCTTTTAAATTGTTTTGCTGTGTTTATATACACATTCTGACTGTTCCAATTATAAAGAAATAGCATAAAATTATCCTAGCATGATTTCTTGTACATAAAATCAATTCTGAGAATCTTTTACATCACAGAACAGTTTCAATTCATCAGTGGCAAGAGTTCTGCTGTGAAAACAGGGATCAAAGACCACACACTTGCTATATAAGGGTGATAGAGTAGGTTTTAGTACTTGTGTTTGGGATACTTGGATCAGTATTTTGGATTTAAAATTTATTTCTCTTCATGCAATATAACAAATCCAAATTGTGTGGTGTAACAAATACAAAAACAAAGGAAAATTTATGTAGAAGCTTTTCTATTATCTTCATATTTACACATAGACATACATAGACGCCCATAATTTCTTGTCAGTTCTTAGGATTAGTGGGGGGCTTTGGTAGGTAGTGCAAGGAGTTACACAGAAACCTACATAAGCAAATGGAATATTTTGGGTGAAGAACATTAACAGACGGTGTTGTAGAAGCATCTACCAGAATGTTCCTTTTGTTCCAGAGCATAAAAAAGTAAGTTTTCTTTTAAAGCAAAATGGTATGCTCAACACCATTACTGAGCCTTGATTTCATTAAAAGATCTATACAGGAACACGGTGTATGTTGTTAGGAGATTTATCTGTCTTATAGATTCTTTTAAGAAAGTGGTTTTGTCTTGTTAATTGGCAAAATAATGTGGAAATGTCTTAAGTGTGCATTATTCTCAATGTCATTATAATATAGAATGCAATTAAGCATTCAGAAGGATTTAGAATTTTTATCATTTATCACAACTCATTCTTTACAGAATTTCTTTACAGAAAAGTTATAAAAGAGCTTCATTTTTAGCTGACTAAAATTTTAAAGTGAATTACATTCAATTCAGAAATAGTTCGTTGACAAAATTGGGCTAACTGAAAAATATGAAATCACTGAAACATTATTTCTGATTTACAGAAAAAAATAAAGCTATGAAGTATCTAGTATGTTCTATCCAGCATGTGCCCTTTACATTAGTTTATAGGGTTTGGGTTTTTTTTATTTTCAATAGCTTACATTTTCCAGCAAGTGAAAGGATACCACAATGTACTCCATTTACATGAAAAGTAGTTAACATCCCATTTAAGGTTATAATAGTTTTTGTGTAGCATTTATAAGCAATAATGCTATTTCTAGATTTTATGTGGACTTAAATTACCATTTTTCTATAAACATTCCATTATAAGAACCATGTCTTTACAAGATAAATGTAGAATTTGCAGAGAACTCTAAGTTGCACTTAAAATAACCTGGCATTCCTTCTATCATA
Source organism: Tinamus guttatus (assembly GCF_059628265.1). Taxonomy (NCBI): domain Eukaryota; kingdom Metazoa; phylum Chordata; class Aves; order Tinamiformes; family Tinamidae; genus Tinamus; species Tinamus guttatus. The sequence continues at coordinate 1,014,282 of NW_028289069.1, forward strand.
TAAATACCTCAAAGTCAGTCACAAACCAAAATATCATTGTACCAGGCATTGTAGACAATGACACTCACTTTCTCTATCACCAGGTCAATCATGTTGATGTTGGAATTGTACAGTATCTTCCCATGTAATAAAGGCTTCAGGAAAGTCCATAACAAAGCCCCGTTAGAAGACTGCAAAATCTCCTGATAAAGCTTCAAGCAAAATGGAGCTGAAGGAAAAAGAAGGCTCACACTTAAGAAAACACAAGCAATAAAAAATAAACATGAGTTTTAATCACAGGGTGCCAAATATCATCAATTGTTACTAAGAAATCACTACACATCTCTCAAGAAAAATGGTTCATTCAATCCTTGATGCTGTTGATGACGCGCAATTCCAAACATGAAAGTCTGAGTCCCAGGAGCATCACATTTGTCCAGAGCAATTTGTGAATTGCATCTATACTGAAAGCTGCATTAGTATCTTAAAGTAGAAGTACCTATACTTAATTCCTGTGCTGCTTAATGACTGCTGAAGAGTCATCTTATAAAGGCCCACAGAGTTAAAGTCACCTAAGAAACTAGACTCACTCCAGACCCTCACAGCTTTGCTTCCCTATTTAAGAAATAATGATAGTTCTTCATAAATAAATATATATATTCTTCATAAATGATTTTGAATAGCTTAATAAAAACATACATACAGCTTAAAATTCTGGCATTTAACTTCTTGATTTGGAAAGTCCATTAAATTCACTTTTCCGTGCTTAACTAAAAATCATGTTTCTAGATCACCCGAATGTTCTCATGACTTTGGTCTATGCAATAGCCCCTAGGACATCCTGCTTCACTTGCATGACACTCAAGTACAGGCAATGGATTCCCTATGGGAAACATTTTATTTTTATGTTCAACTCGTGCATTTTTTTTCAAATCATGAGTGAATTTAGAAATATTCCATTTCCAGTGTCACACAGTAGCATTAATGTAATTAACAGCTTCAAGGAAGACAACTATTATTGCATATAATGAAAATGTAAGCCAAAAACATTTCAATCCTGTCAAGGGTTAAGTATCAGAAACAGAATTTACAGCAGACAGTTTTTTGGCCAAAATTACTTTCTTCAAGGAAGCAATCATTGCTGAAAATGATCACTACTAAGAAAGAGCAAAGAAACATCAGAGGCTCTATTGTGGCCCATCTGCAAACAAAGCAATATGCTAAAGGACTGAGAAGACGCATGTATCTTGAGTATCAACCATTTTTTCAGGAGTTTTAAGAAAACCTCTTCTGGCAAACTCTAAGGTTAACACATGCTAATCACTGAACTGGAAATCAAAGTTTTGTTGGCTCATATAACTTTTCATTTTCCCTTGCTTTATTTACCCATGTGGAAATGTGTAAAAAAGCAACAGTTTTCTCATCGTAACACTAGAGGAAGCTGAGGCTGTAAAGGCATTTCAGAGTCCTAGGGTGAAAGGTCTTCTGGCAATTCAGAGTTGTGAATATGTATCATCAAGAAAGAAATCTTATTTCGAGCATAAGCTACTTTCAAAGAGACTAAGGCCCAAATAATCTCTCTATTCAGCCATCCTGCTGCTCCATGCTGCAAATGGGAAGGAAAATCAGAGCCATGAAAAGACTAGGACAGACCTCTAGTTCCCTCCTCAAAGTACCTTCTGGTACAGCCAAGACCTTAGTTTTGTCTGCTCACCGTCAAGACAGAATCAGCTTCCCCAAAGAAACCCAGAGTCGGCCTGAGTCACAGGTCCTTCTCATAGGGATATGACTCAGATCTTCAGAGGCAGAAAGGTCTTGCATTGTTGTACCATAGCATTATGCTCACAAAAGCATGCAGCAAAAAAATAACAATTTTATATCTAAAGTACTATTTTAATAAAGAATGCTTTAAAAATGTTAGTGAATATGGGTTAAAATATGAATATTCTTGCTATCTGCAAAGATAGAGTAATTGGAATAACCTGCATCTTATTCACAATCATCACTGCCATGTGTGTGTGTATGTGCACGCATATAATTCTTTTTAAGAGGGAAACAGTTCTACAAATGATGAATGTACATATGTAGCTTATGATTGATGCTTTTCTTACTTGATCCTTCAGGAATGCCATATTTTGCCATGTTGCCCTCCAACAGCTCTGTGATTCTGGGCATGTCAATGAACATGTTCGCCTTGCTGAAAAATGAAGACTCTTCTTTACACACTGCCTTGATTACAGACTCTAGGGATCCAACAGGTGAGCGCCTGAACTGCCCACCCTGTAAGAGCTAAAACAAACAAATACAGATGAATCAGAGATGCTTTCAATAGCTTCAAGGGTAGCCCTGGTGTTCTCTCAATATGGCATCCAAGGAGAGCAACAAAATTACACTGCTGAAACTGCCTACAAGAATGAGTGCCTGCTCTGCTGTTCTCTGTTCTCCTGATCACCTGTCCAAGGCCAGGATACCCTGTGAGAAGTAGAGTGTGTTACTTAAAAGTTTGAAAAACACTGTGTATCAATGGCTTGTTTAGGCACAAAAAGAATAGAAATATCAAGACAACTGAACCTCTGCAATGGTTCCTGGATTACCATGTCACTTTCCAAAGGCTTCTCTTCTGGTAGATTACTCCTGTAGTCATGAAGGCAACAGAAAAACAAAATCATTTTGCACAATATGAATGCTTGCAGTGAAAACAGCTGTTGAGAATTATAAAAAAACCAAATGCACTCTGTAAACTAATTCTTCAAGTATATCGTTTAACTTGTTAAATATTGGGGCTGGTGAGTTATAGCTTTTTCAGCTATGACTGGAAAAAGAACTGCTGCAAAATTCCAGGATGCATCTTACTTGCCTGATGTTTATTACTGTTGTTGATGCATGGGAAGAAAAACATAACTAGGGCTTCCAGATTTCAGTTTAAGACTGCAAGACTGGCAGATGGAACTTTGACATGTCAGCCAAACTTATTTGATACAAATTACAACACAAAAATAAATTATGATCAGCAATTTTCAAAACAGTATAGAACTTCTAAGTGAATAAATTGCAGACAGTTTAGTGGTCTTGTTATTATAAACTGTTTGTCCTGATCAATACCTTAACTATAGTGTCAAATGCCTTTTTAGTAAACCTGGAAGAATATTAGAAACTGTTATCCAAGCTTACTGTTTAGCACCACCAGCAGCACCACTCAGTTTCTGTGTACAGCATAGTAAATACATAACATCTAGACTTCATATGACTATCCTCTAAGCTCTTCGGGGAAGAAAAAAAAAATCTGTTAGCATGGACATCACTGGGGGAAATAAACTTTATTTATGCATAGCACCAAATAAAAGCACTTCTGAATCCCTATTCATGACTACTTGCGTTAGAAGGGTGAGACTTTATTTCAGTTCAGAAGCTGACTAGTTAATTCGGGTTCTAATCAAAACTTGAAACCCAAATGATGAATATTTATGCAATGAGCTGCCAACAACAGGCTGAATCCACTTACTGTCTTTCACTTAAGTAACCTCTGACTCAAAGATGTGACATTATCTCCACTTTGGTTTTGATAAAGTGGGAGAACAGTATAGAAAGGATTTTCACAGAGTTCACAAAAAGTTATCTTTGATCCAGGTATTCTAGTTTAAACTAAGTAGGTCTGTAATTAAGATTTTTGGTTCCAAAAAGACCATTACAAGCAAGGCTCTGAAAGTAAGAGTCTAATGATTAAAAAACAATCTGGGATTGGATTCTCAAATGAGGACCAAAAACTCATAATGAAGATGGCTTTGGACCCAAATGGTCAATCTTTCTCCTAAGGAGAATATTGGGGGGAAAAAAAAGTGACACAAATTGGAAAAATCATCTGCTCAGAAAAGAACCTACAAGTCAAGCCAAGTTACAGCTTGCAAAGAAAATTAAAACAAATTAAGAAATATTGCCTAAAGAGATGAAAAATGCCATTTTTACTGCTAAATTAGAGGGAGATTGAAGATAATCCAAAATTGGTTGAGACTGAATGACTAAAAGAAACAGAAACAAGTATGGAGGAACAGATATACCTTCTGGGCAGACACAAGCTAATTAAAGTCTTCATTGTACTGAATCTAGCAGAATAACAGAACATTGGCAAAAGACTTCAAATTCAGTAAAACTTTCTCAGAAGTCTGAAATTTGGATTGCAAGACTTGAATGAAAAGTAGATGACATCTATACTCAAGGGCAAGTGCAATAATATCCCAGGGAATAATGAATCATGATGTTTAATACAGCAAGATACCACAGTAAGTTTTAAAGAGAACAGTTAGACAGAAAACAGATAAAGAATGGAATTTAAAATTATAGATTCCTCCCTCCAGACTAGTCCAATATATTCATTTGGGAGGGTGTGCACTTTTCCTGAAAAAAATGCATTCTCTAAAACTGGTGACCTCTAATGACTAGATAATGTTGTACTAGAACATATTAATCAGCATTGTTATATGGTGGGTAAAGAGTGACTTTAAGAAGTTATGTCAATGTGTCTGGTGAAAACACTGGATCACATAGAAGTTACTAGCAGTGTTCCCATGAGACTGATCTTGGCTCCAGTGTTGTGCAATTGTTAGTCCCAAAAGGAGAAGTGAATTACTAAAATATGAATATAACCTAAAACTAGAAGGCATCGCAGGACAAATTAAGATTGGTGTTATCAGGAATAAAGATTTAAACTAAATGATAGCCAGGGTAAATCATTATTTAGCAACCAAAAAGCTCCATTTCTAGAATAGCATGTTATGATATCTAGGTATATTATTGCTGTTTGATGAAGTAATAGACACAAATGTATGCAATTTATTAAACAGGCAAATGCAAAATTAAGCAAGTTTTTTCATTTGGTATAGCCATGAATTAACAAAGTTACAAGAACCACCAGTCACACTTCTGTTCAAAAACTGTAAGTAGTTTTTGTCCCTAGCATTCAAGATTAACTCTTAACATGGCATGTGAAAATGACACTGGCATGTCTGAGACAAGTGAGATCCTTTTACAGAAGAGGGGAGAAAAAAAATAATAATAATAATACCCCCACAAAATCACTCTGAACAGCAAAAGAAGAAACTTATCTAGCCTAGCAAAATGAAGAGGGACTATGACTCACCTTCACATATACAGGGGAATCAAGTGTTTAAAAAGCTACAGGACATTTCTGATACGAGAATAACAGTACTAAGTCATGAGTAAAGTTAAATTGGAATTTTACACATTTATAACTCCAAGAAGTCTTCCAATAAAACTAGCCTAACTAGTTTTAGCACAGAGCTTGATAAATTCAGCAAAAGGATTACACAACAAGGCTGCTTTTCACAAGAGTGACAGCTTTCAGTACTCAGCAATCCCTTCCAGGCCTGTGCTTATATACTCATGGACAAACAGGACAAAAATTAGTAAGGGAAATATAAGCAGATAACTTCTAACAGCAAGCTGACAAGCAGGAAACAGCGATGTTTTTTCAAGGGCATTATCCATTCAACTCAATGCTGCATAGAAATGTTACACTGTGTCGTCAATGTTGAGTTTGAAAATGCACGGTTTTGTTTTGCTTTCTTAATACATACTATGTAGCATGCAATGTCACACTTCAGATATTTGAAGAGTTTTCCGTTTGGCCTTTCAAGGCAAAACACTCACGTGCATAACTGACAAGTTAATCTCTTTATAGGAGTAATGAAGTAACAAAATCTTTTCTTTTTAATTTCATACTTCAAAGTAACTTCTTTAGTGAGAGTTTAATGAAAGAAAGAATCTGTCCTATCTCTGCTGAAAGTCTACATTGTTTTATATCCTAAAAATCTATATATTTTATTCTGCAATCTTCCTAGGTCTATGAACTACTTTTTGGTTGGTTATCTTGAAAATGTCCAGATGGAAGGACTTATCTGGAAACTGAAGAAAACATTTTATAAGAGAAGTGTCTAAACAATATCTACCACAAATTCATTAACAAGAACAAGCACAGCCCCCATAAAGAGGTTAAGCAGCAAACAAAATCATCAACAACTATAAGATATGTATTGGAAAGCAGCAAAATGCAGTAGAATCTAAGGGGTAGAAAAATACATTTAAAAATAAACCATTTTTGCTAGTCCATAAAAGAAAACAAAATTTGTTTGTAGAGACAGAAGCATCCTTGAAACTAGAGCACAGATAATTTATGAATGAAAGAAATAGACACTGATCTTCTAAATACTCCAGAGAACACTCAGTGACAGAAAGGGGCATCGATTGCTCAACAAAAAGGAAACAGCAAAACAAAACTTAAAGAAATGGAGATTGTGTTGCAAGATGCAAAAAGCAAAGAATTTCAGGATTGAATCCAGGTTGCATTACAGGCCAATACAGGATGCCACGGAGTCAAGACTGAAGCTGTGACCAGACAGGTCTCTGTTGCTGGCTTCTGTCCTTCACCAGCTTAACCAATAGGACCTTCTGAGAGGCTCTGATACTAGATTCACACCACTATGTCAGCTGTAGAGATGCACATACTACAACCCTCCTTGAGGAAGACATGAGAAATATCTTCCAGTATACCAGTAGCATACTATTCATTTAGGATGCGTTCTCATGAGTTTATAAAAACAACAATGATGAAAACACCTCATTAGTACCGTGCCAAGATCACAGGAGCACTCAAAGAGATGAAAGGCAACTTTTGAAGGACAACAGATCATTGTCTCACCGAAGTGCCCAACTTCCAGGATACAATTTGCACTAGCATTCTTCCTCACTATTTTAGCACATATTCCTAACAAGACATCTTACAATAGGCATTAATCTTGCCTTTTACTACTCATACACATACCTGCTGCAAAGTGGAAATATCACGTACACCAACGTTTTTAACAGCTTGGAGGAACACTGGAAGGTTTTCCATGACACGCTGGGCTTTATCGAGAAGGGAGCTGATACCAGAAATTACATCCAATAACGTGTTCAGTAAGGTGTCTATCTCGGATGGTATCCTAACCTTGGAAAAGAAAAGGAGGCAAGAAATCATGATACTAAAATTCAATTATAAAAACACTCAAATTCATAGAATCATAAAATAGTTAAGGTTGGAAAGGACCTCTAGAGGTCATCTGGTACAACCCCCCTGCACACGCAGGGTCACCTAGAGCACGTGGCACAGGACTGCATCCAAGCTGCTTTTGAAGATCTCCAGAGAAGGAGACTCCACAACCTCTCTGGGCAGCCTGTTCCAGTGCTCTGGCACCCTCACTGTTAAGAAATTTTTCCTTAAGTTCCTGTGGAACTTTTGATGCTTCAGTTTGTGGCCGTTTCCTCTAGTTCTATCAGTGGCCACCACTGAAAAGAAGCCAGTGCCATCCTCCTCACTGCCTCCCTTGAGGTACTTATATCTCGAATTGTTACAACTAGACTATGACAAAGCAGGAATTTCAAGACAGAGACTTTGACACCTACAGAGTGGAAGGCAGCTCTCATCCCAACTTGCTGTTGATGACATTTGTGAAATTCTGTCCCCTAGGAATTAGGGGCATAGGAGCATAAATGAGAATTTTCCCTTCAGCAGACTCTAGATGTCCAGAACAAGCTGAAAATTTTTAATGCAACTCATAAATTGAATACAGTAATCCCTTCAGCTGTTTGAGCAATCACATTAGACAGGATACTTTCCTGTGATACTGTTCCTCCCTTCACATTTTTCATACTTACTGCCTTTTAGGTAAAATAATTATGTGCATCTCTACTCCTACTTGACCAAAGTTCAATCATCCTTCTGCTTTTGCCATCAAGAATTTTCTCATCTCTTTTGCATTTATTGGCCATTTAGATGTCATATAAATGCAAACTGATTTATTAAGTTACCTGCCTATGCATGATAACTAAAACAATATAATCTCATTATATGCTTCCAGCTGCTTTCTCTGATTATCTTTGCTTTTATGCTTCCAGCTGCTTTCTCTGATTATCTTTACTTCCACCTGTATTTGACTAAGGCAGTTCCTACTATAATGTCTGTGCCTAATTTTCCTTTCAAACTTCACCTGCTTTTACATATTCAAAAATACTCTGCAATAACTTTTTTTTTTCATTTCTAAAAATTAGCAAAACTTCCATAATAATTTAGGATAAGCTCACATCTGTTATTTTGTACTAGGAATTCATAGGGTAGGGTTCAAGAGAAGAACTGCCAAGAACAAGCACTTTTACCCTCCTTTTTTCTTTTATCCTCCCTCCAAGCTGCCAGATGACTTCAGAAAGTAGAAATCTTCTCTTCCCTCCAGTATCTTACATATTCTAGGCATTTTTCTCTTTTTTAAAAATGCGTGGCCACTCACATGCATCCTCCAGAATATAATCCAGAAACAATTGCTTCAGAACAAATTTTCTTCCTTCCTGTTCTACCAATGTATTTCTATTTTTTGTACGTTTCACATTTTGTCAATCATTCACCAGGGAAGAAATGGAATAAATCCTCTTATCTATCACAAGTGTCATCTAATTATTTTGTTCTTATAATTGAAAATACCATTTCACTGAAACCCCAGATTAGATGATAAATTATATGGAGTTGCACAGATGATCAGGTTTTGCTGCAAACTTCTCTACTGCCTTCATTATAGCTTTATCACTGTATTCTTCTCATTACTTTCCAAAATAATATAAACACTAAAGTTATCCATCACTATCATCAGTCCTCTGCAAGCTTCCTATTTCGGTAAATAATGGCAATTTTTTAATTGGATTACATAGAATGCATGCCAGACATTTTAAATCATAATTCAGATGTGTTCAACTCTTATGCATCAAGAAGCAGAGTTAGAAATCAAGTCCAACTAAGTTGTATCACTTGAATCACATTTTTCTGGGGAGGTGGGAGGTATGAAATTTTGCTAGAAAACAACTATTTCTCATAATGGGGGCTTCTTTGCTTGTTTTATCTCAAATGATGCCACAGTGTTTCACACTTAATAACTAACAAGTGGCCAACTGCACAATCTACAAACACTGCTAAAGATTTATAAATCTGTAACTTTCCGTGTTTTCTCTAAAGCTTTCATAATTGACTTTTTAGAGATAATTTTCCCAAGGAAACAAGAGGTGTAATACAGTAGCATCCCGCAAGTCTATCCTTCAACAATCCTCCTCCACATGACAAAGAATTTGTCACATGGCCAGCATTTCCTTTTAATAGAAGATACCTATTTCTGAATTGAGTTATCAATCTGTCTTGAATGCTTTAGATTACCTTCAAAAGAAGTCACAGGTAATGAACACTTCCCTCTCACCCCATCTTACCTTGTAAATGATATGACGTAAGTTCAAATTCTGAATAAATAATACAAACATGATATACAAGTCCAGTGCTGGTAAAGAACATAATTCCTCTACCACTAGGGAATTTCTGCTGTTTTCAGGTAACGTTAGCAGCAGGCCAAATACTTCTTCGTCACATCTTCCAGCTAAAGCTGCTGCAAGGGCACTGTAAAAAAACTATCATGAAGTATGTGTGTTAATATTCTTTCTTTCTGAAAGACATCAGCTTCTTTATAGGCAATAAAGTGAGAATTTGTGTCCCAATAGCATGACAATGTATAGTCGTCATCAACAGACTTGAAAGAAACACCTATTCAGCTCTATCAGATAGAGTATAAAGTGAGAACAAACATATAAATGTGCCTATAAAGAAATGAAGTATATTATAATCATTTCTTTTTACTTGCACGGGTCATTTGTTCATTCTATAGATATTTTTACTATGAATAGTCATATTAACAATACAGAAGACATTGAAGAGAACATACACCTTTGTTGAAGAAACACAAAGATCAAAATGCAAATGTGTGAGTCATTGTAAAGAAACAAGAATAACAGACTTTTTTCAGAGGTCATACCAGTTCAACACTTAATGCTATAATGTATCGGCATACCCCGAGCCATCTGACACTTCAATTCATTTCTTCTTTTAAGTAACATTAGCTAAAAGTAGAAAATGGAACAAATGCCTACAGCAGATCTTGGGGAAGACTACTAAAACAACCAAACAAAAGAACAAAAAAAGAACAAAAAAAAAAAAAAAACATGCCCCCCCCCCTTTTTTTTTCTTTAGTTCGGATTCCTTGTGTATAAGATTTTTTCGTTCCTATGAAAATATCCAAGGCCAAAAGCAAAATCATAGCATCCCAGATATCACTTAATTACTCTTTTCAGGAAATGCCTCAAAGAAGGATAACTGCAGCAAGTCCAGGAAAATGACTATTCCAGAGCCTGCAGAAGCTTGGTGCTTCATTACTGATGATCCAGTGCGCAATGCTCAGAGGGCCATTGTACTCCTGAGAGCAGAACCTGCCTGTGCCCTCTCCACTGAGGGCATCTGTAGCCAGTATCAACACCTGCTGGGGCATGCTCAGCAAGTCATATCAGGAGCCAGAGCTGGTAAAGAATCAAACTGCATTTCTTGAAATAATGTCAATATTTAAATTTTAATATATCAATTTGAAAAAAAATCTGAACCGAAGTCTAATTTGCCTTTGTAGTTCCAAAGCATTTCTTATATATTAAAATATTTACTTTCATGTGTAAGTTTGTATACATACATACACAATACAGTGCATGCGAACTAAGCATGAACACTATTTTGATATCAGTGTAAAAAAGATACCACCTGGGATTTTGTATGGGGCAGGGGTGTGAGAGTGACTCTGACACTGAAATTCCTGATGAATGTTTCCACTTCAATCCAGCTTTAATCCACTCAACACTACCAACTAGATCTAGCCTCTTTCAACTTTCCTTGCAAAGTCTGCATTAGAACTATGTCATATTGCTATCCTGAGTAACAAATGTTTACAAGCTTCGCAGATTTTATGTTTTTGAGCAGCTAAAAGAAATAAACACACACAACAATCCCATAGCAATGACTGTGGCCAGAGCATAATCTTGAGGCAGAAATCAAGGACAAATATAACAAGCACCCGGAACTCTCAAACTTAGTCTTACTATCGCAGGGGCAAGCATCAGTTCCAATATAGAACCACAGAACTAAAGGCGCCTGCAGATATCATCAGGGTTATCAGACAGTTTATACAAACCATACACATAGTGGGTCAAAATTATACCATAAAAGAAAGTACTCTCACATATTGCATAATCAAGTAGAGACATAGATTTTAATACTCTAAGTGGCCTGGAGAATTCGAGCACTTATGCACAGCCAAAATTCTGCATAGGTATGCAGAGGCAAGATGTGCACGTATATCCAAACTGCTTGCAGGACTTCTGCAAAAACAAGAATAGCAACTCATTTGAAGAGTCAGTCAGCTAGAGCTATTCTAACAGAGCAAAGATGCAAGATTCCCATTTAACTGAATCACTTCTAGATGACTTCTCCCATTACTATTTACTGTCATCAAAATAACAAGCAAATAACAATGGCAGTTACGCTGCCAAAGGGGCAGCAGAACTAACAAATCTGTAAGCAGCTATGATAACTTGAAGTGCCTTCTTAAACGGGCATGCTGCTTGTGAACAAAACTGGGAACTGTTTCTGCTAGTGGAGCATCAGTGACACCCAGTGGCTGGTTGATCAATCTGATGATTAGTTTATATCAAAAGCTTCTCCAACTCTTTTCCATCACACAAACCTGAGAATGGAATTAAGCTAGCACTTCTCAGGATTTCTGCGTTGATTACTGGGATCACTGAAAACAGCAACAATGATAACACACACTCTCCTTGACTCAGAAAGCCTACGCAGTCAATACTTTATATAATGCTGGGTGGCCAGCAGGCAGATAAAGCACAGCAAAAAGGTAAAAACGTAAGAACAGTGAGTAGCATCTCAAGGAACAAAAGAAACCAGATAATTCAGCACTGTGAGGCTCAGAGTTGGGGGAAATACAAAATGATTTCTTCTGGAAGCCTCAAGCCTCACCTCTCCAGTTTCAAGGCAGTGGACTTTAAAATTTGGTGTCAGCACAACTGGGTAAGCCTACTGAAAGTAACGAAGCCATGACATCTGGATCAGGAGAAAACTAGAAAACTAGTGGTACTATAAGTTGACCCCTTAATGTCTCACCTTTCCCTCCCCCCACCCCACGCACAAAATCCCAAAAAAAAAAAAAATGGAAGCAACAAGTAAAAATTTAAGATTCCACACAAACAAGTTTGTTTTGTTTCAGCTGGCACAATAGGCAATAGGTCAACGTGTTAATTTGGCACTTAGCACTTTAGCCTCTTTTTAATCTTTTACCTTTGAATGGGAGATACTAGCTTCCAAAACAGTCTTGATTGTTTCTTCAGAAATATTGATAGAAGAACGAATGTTAAGCGCCAGTTCAGTAGCATTCTTCACACAGTCTTTGACTTTCACATCTTGAACAGAAGGAAAATAGTAGTAACAGTAACAATCTGCAAAATCCTACCAAGCTGCTTAATCAAGTTGCCCAGACAGCAGCATCTCCTGTAGATTTATGCTGAGGGGTTATAAAATTATAAAGCAAACCTCTGTATTAACAGAGCACCTGAAACTAAAAGCAGCTTTTAACACTTAAGTTATTTTCTATTTGCACTCACCCTTGTTTCCAATGAATACTAGGACAGGCCTTGACAAGATGAATTGCACTGTCCTGGGAGAGGACTAGTAAATGTATGTATGTATATGTGCATAGAGCAAGAATATATTGCATTAAGAGAGTAATTTCCACAAGCAACATCCTTTTAACCTTTTAATCTTATCAGAACAAGTTACTGTGTTGGGGGTGGGGGAGAAGTAAAAAGAGTTGTTAAGAGCTGGAAAAAAAAAAAAAAAAAGGGACTCACCATTCAAAAGACTGAAACTGCTGAGAAGAGCTAGCACCGGATTTTCTGAAAATGTCTCCAAATTTTCACTCAACCTGAAATGATAGCTTTAATTTTATAAGTTACCAAAACTAAGTCATCAACATTACCATCTATAGAAAGACTAAGGAATAGCAAAATCGACGTTAAACTAGGCTAAACGGTCACATCATCTTCTTTCTACATACATCATGCATGCAGTAAGAGCCCCTGCAGAGCTTTCCATGTTGCATGTATGCATTGCATTTGAGCATGCATCATCGATTTCTTACCTAAATGAAGGAAGACTTCATGGTAAGATCTCTACGTTTGTAATGTGCCCTAACAAGAGCTTAGAGAGAACCAAGTCTACTAAAGTCTCACTTTGTTTCCAGAAAAAAAAATTAATAGAGATATATACACACCCCTAGCAGTTTGAAGCTATCAGAGTCCAATCTGAATAATGAAAAGTTTACACAGTTTGAGTATTATTTATTATTAAAACACCATGTGTAAGTTAATGGTCCACACGAGCACCAAAGTTCAAATTCTTTCATACAGGGCTTTCAAGCCTTATAAAAACAACATAACAGACAAGCCAGTAGAGCAGAAAGGCTACTTCTAAGTGACAGTTAAGTCTCAAATACTATGTGGTAGTAGTTTTATTTATTCTAAAACTTGCTACGTTTTTCCTCAGGGAAATAGTAGATATCTGAAGTGATTTGCAACTCCTTCCTGTCAGGTTATAAGCACCATCCAGTGTTTGTTTGAACTGCTAAGTGACCTGTATTGAGTATTTTGCAAAGATATGCAGCTGCTGAGACGACCATGCCATAGCAAACGGCTTTAGATAAAAAAAAAAAAAAAAAAAAAAAGTGACTTGACTTATTGAAAACTTAGCATTTTCAGCGTTGTGACTCAAAAGCTTCTCTTCATAGAGCAGCAACATCTGCTGCAAGTGCTCATAAAAAGTATAACGATATTGGAAATAATCAGAATTTTGCTAAATATCTAAATAACTACAGTGCACTTTTTTTTTTCTGCTGATATTTCAGGTAAATGAACAAAGCTTGGAGGGACTTAGACACACAGCATTTTTCCTGTAATCACACAATTTAGAACCCACATGATGAAGTAATCCTAACAAGAACTATGATGTGTATTGAAAATACAAACTTTACGTTTGCAAGTGTCTCCGGATATTTTCTAACAGTAGGTGACATTCACAGCTCCCATCATTGGTATTTTGTACAACTCTGAGGAAGCTCTCCACAGTATTGAAAAAAATCTCATTTATATATGCCATATTCTCACAATCCCCCTTGTTGATAGCAGACCACACTCTTCTGATATCCTGCAAAAGACAGCAATCAGGCAGTTAAATTCACATAAGATGTCTGGAATTACTGAAATGAAAATATTGGCAATTACATGATACATATTTTTAAATGATAATATAGTTAAGGTGATATTTATTTAGTCAATTTATTTGTGACTGTTAAAGGAAAAAAAAAGAGTTGTCAACATAGTGAAAACAGAATTCTCAGATACTTGAGCTTTGGAAATGATCAAGAATATATGCAAATTGAACCTAGCCTTGCAAGGAGATTCAGCAAAGAATGGAAGTGTTAAAAATATCATTTGAAATTTCATTTCAACATGAAACAAGATTTTCATTTAAGTTGACCATTTTTCTTCCCCCTTTCCCTCCTGCCCAAACTGTCCTAAACAACAATTTCTGTTGATTTCAAATACATATACTCTCAATTCTTTGGTTCAGCCAGGGAAAGATGTTAATTCCTCAGCTCTACCCCTACCCAAAGGCCTACTTTCACTGTGCCTGTGTACGTTTTAACTCTCAGATGACGGTTAAATATTCACTTGAATAATCACATTTATTGCAAAAAGCATGCCATAGGATGGTGGATAGTACAAAAATCCATCTCTTTGGCCACTCTGATGTGAATGAAATTTATTTTGTTCATGTGATTTCCAGGGAACTGCTTCTAGCTCTGTACAAGCCTAAATACCAAGTGTTATGCTCACCAGATCAAGATTGTTCACTTCTTACAGAACTAAAGAAACACAGACTGACCTCAATTGGTGACCACTGCTATTTTAGCTTGAATGACTCAGATCAAAAGGTTTATTTGTTTTTAGTTTGATTTCATTGCCTTTCCTGAGAAGATTTGAAAACATGTACTCTGACTCATGAGTTTGTCAGTATCAGAAGATCTAAAGGAGGAAAATATGAACAGTTTGGCACTGAATGTGCACGTTACTCTCCATACAGCTTTCAAAGCTCACCAATGCTTATTTGGGTGATTCCTTCTAGGTATCATTATAAAATGTGTCAGAACTATAACCATAAAAAAAAACTCCCAAATTTGTCATAGCCACTGTACTGATCATTTGGATTAAAAAGAACAGGTCTCCTATGATTACTTTCAATGTGATATTAACACATAACACAACGAACACTTGTAAGTGTGGAAACAACCCAAACCTGATAATGATCTTGAACCAGAATGATTCCTTCAAAGACAAAGAGGAGGAAGTGACTTGTTAAGCCATCTTTACACCTTGTAACAACACAGAAAAGGTTACTGATGACAGCTGATTGTTCTGCAAGGAAAACAAAAACAAACAAAAATGTCCAGGTTTAATCAGTTAGTTTGCTTTTAATCAGATGAAAAGCTGACCAAATAAGAAGGAAAATAAAGGTTTTAAGAGACAAAGTCTGATGTGTTAAGGCACTGGAAAACATCTCAGCCGAATTTACTTGCCACTACAAAAAGGAAGGAGGACTAGGTTGATTTATCTCCCCTTATTCTTCTTCACTACACTTTCCTGACCAATAGTGATAACAGCAACACCTGCTGCAGAACAGAACCAGAGCAGAATACTTCATTCTTCTGAGCAAGAAACAGAGCTCTGAGCAGCTGTATATATTAACCACCTCTACCTTTTCCTCAAACAGTTTCCCTGATATTCTCCCTGATGACACATCAGGATGTTACTAATACTCAAGCAATTAACAGCTTTTAAACTCTTAGCTGCAGAGGGGAAGCAAAGGGCATTACCTAGACAATCAGCAATGGGGAGATAATCCCTTCAACAGAGAACCCATGCAGGGGATGTTTGTCACCTTATCTCGCACCCAGGAAGTTTTTACCCAAGCTTACAGTACTCATGTCCCTGAAAGATAGCTTAATTCCCTTATCTGTAGCAGGTTTGCACATGGGAGACCAAGGAAAGTTTGGTCTGGTGGTTGAACTCTGGTTTATGCAAGAATGAATTTCACCCCCTCCTGCATTCTTTCTCCACGTACATTTCCCTGTTTGGTCCATAAGCCACTGGCATAAGCCATAAACATTCATCAAGACATCAGAAACAATCAGACCTTGAAGATCCAAGATCCATCTTGCTCACAGAAGAAATACAATGCAACTCAGCAAAAACAAACTAGGTTGAATGATCTTATGCTTTTCTCATTAAGTTTCTACAATGCTGACTGTATCACAGAGGTTTGAGGTTGGAAGGGACATCTAGATATCATCTATTTGAAGCATTCTGCTCAAGCAGGATCACTTAAAGCATGTTTTCCACCGTGTCCACACAGCTTTTGAGCATCTCCAAGAATGCAGACTACACTGGGCAATCTGATCCAGCACTCAGTTACCCTTATAGTGAAGAAATTCAGGTGGGACTGCCTCTGTTGCACTTTGCGCCAGCTGCATTTTGTTCTTTCACTGGGCATCACTGAAGAAAGCCTGGCCCCATCTTCACTATACCCTCCCTTCAAATATTTATACATCTTGATAAGATCCCTTCACCCCTCCCCAGTTCTCACTTCTCTAGGCTCAACAGGTTTGGCTCTCTCAGCCTTTCTTCATGAGAAAGATGGTCCAGTCCTTCAGAGCCAAATGTTGGACTCACTCCAGTAGCTCCATATCTCATACTGGAGAGCCTAGATTCCAGATGTGGCTTGACCCATGGGTAGGAGGGAGCAAATGAGCTCCCTCAACCTGCTGACGACACCCTTCTTTATGCACCCCAACACACCATTGGCCTTCCTGGCCGCAAGGGCACACTGCTGGCTCATGTTGTTGTCCACCAGGACTTCCAAGTCCTTCTTCACAGAGCTGCTTTCCAGCAGATTAGCCCCTAAGCTGTACTGGTGCATAGGGTTATTCCTCCCTAGGTGCAGGAACATGTATTTGTCTTCATTGAATTGCATAAGATTTCTCTCTGTCCACCTCTCTAGCCTGTCAAGGTCTCTCTGGCACCACAGCCCTTTGCTGCATCCACCACACTTCCATTTTTGTACCATTAGCAAACTTGCTGAGGGTGCACTATATTCCCTCTTTCAGGTCACTGATGAAGAAGTTCAGTAAGATTGGACCCAGTATTGACCCCATGGTATACCTCAAGCCACAGGCCTCCAATTGAACTTTGCATCACTGATCACAGCCCCCAAGCTCTGTCATTCACTCAGTTCTCAATCCATTTTACTGACCTCTCATCTAGCCAATGGCTTCTGAGCTTGCCTATGAGGATGTTATCAGGATGACTATCAAAAATCTCACTTAAGTCAAAATAGCCAGCATCCACTGCTCCCCCTTCATCTATGAAACCAGTCATTCCATCATAAAAGTTAAATCAAATCAAGCATTATGAAATATCCCTTTGACCAGAGAATTGAAATGAAGACTACAAAAATTCAGTACCCCAGTCTCAGTCCTCCCAATACATAGATGATTGAGTTTACTAATAGATCCCAGTTCCTAAGTACATATTTTCAGTATCTTTCATTCTGATTTCAATGTTACTATTTTACTCTCTGGAAACAATAGTCACAGGAGATGTAGAACTGGAATATAATGACATCTGTTTTCTTTCAAAATGAAGCTGGGATATGACCAAATTCAACCCTTACTCTAGAACAACAGAGGAGGAGTTCTTTGGAAATTATTCCCTACAAAACTGGGTTTAACGTATGAAGTGAATTATTGAAATTCAAGTTTTAAAAGCAGAAAACAAAACAGGCATAGTATGAAATCACTCCTTTAGGTCAGTACACAGCATTTCTCAAAGTGCTCATCTTGTGAACCTATATACAACCAAGATGAAAAGCTTTAGTCACCCAAATTTACATCATTAGTTGCAGGTGAAATTACTCAGTTACAGCAAGCCAATCCACTGGTATTACCTGGCCAGAAGAGGGAAGTGTCAATTCCATTATACACTTACCCAATTCTTCCCTACTGCCAAGCTAAAATGCTACCTCCTTATGTCAACTCTGGTTCATTAAAAAGCCTCTGTGACTAACCCCAGTTCAGTAACCTAGCAGGAAAATATTCAGTTATAAGAGGCTGGGTTAGTGAACTAAATGATGGAAAGAAGCCACGGCATGTCAGAGCAAGCACAAAAGGAAAGAAAATATCACCTGGCTAAAATGACAAATTGTAAGGCCACCTCCTTTTACTGATTTTGAATCAATTCAGCCTCTCCAGAAGTAAGCCCCTTGCACAACCCAGGGCAAACTGTTTTTCTGTGCCTTTGTTACCTTAATTTCCAGGCACCAGCATACTTGTCTTGCTTTCTGCTTTCTATCATCAAACTGAATTTGTTCAACAATGGAATCCTCCAAGTAAATCATTAACATTATAATACTGGCATACATGTCAACTTAAATCATCAATACAACAATGACAACCAACCTGAAAAGATTTTAAGACCTTTCAGAATGGTAAGCTGCAGCTTCTGCAATTGCAGGGCAATAGCAGGGGGTAAATGTTTCTGAAGAGTTTGACATATCTTAGATGCTCTATGGAAAAATAAATAAAATATAATTACTTTCCTAACCAGGGTATTGAAGAAAGTTTTCAACTGCACTATGTACAATTGCAATTTTCAAGAAAATATGAAAATCTCAGTATCAACAGTTACATGACCAACCAGTAGCCCCACATCCAATTTCTTTTATGTGAACTATTTCTGAATCAGGACATGCAACTTCTATATGACATATTTAAAAATTAGCTTTCATAAAGATAACAAGTCATCAGCAAAGAAGGTACCTTAGCAAAATAAGCAAAATCATAACTACTGTTAGCCTGGCTGCAGACGTACTAAGAGCTCTAAGTACTAACAGCTCATAGTACCTCCTCACTTGAGGGAAGAGATCAGGATGCTCAACCTGGCCCCTGATCATTTGTCTAACATATTTATATAAAATGAATCCTAAAAGTCTACACCCCACATTAAAGTCATGAATCAACTTTAGTACACTGTTTCAGATCTAGGCTGTGCAAGCAAAACTTGAATTCCACTGGCATGAGACTCCAAAGCTGGTTTAGAGCAACTGTTTCAAGTGATTCACTCACTGGATTTACTTAAATACATGAACTCCAGTGTAGCAGTTTTGCTACTTCCTGATCCCTCAGAAAAGGTTTTCCAAAAGCGAAGATTCTTTTGTTGCTAGATTATATTTGATTTAGGAATCAGACAGAAGTGAATTTCAGAAAACTGTATTTGCTATATTTTCTAAACAGAACAACATTCTAATATACCCATAGCTCCTAGAAGGTGACCTTGAGTGCTTAAGTCACCAGCTAAGTCATTTTCATTCCGTGTTGATACAGGTTCAAAGGAAGAGTTACCTACAACACCAACATATTTTTTTCCTATTTAGTTCTTGTATAAATAGGTAAAAACTTCCCAAAATCTGTGCAGCTGATCTTCTCATCCAAGACTGCAAGCATGACTCCACTGAGAAATTAAAACTGTTTTTCTAGCAACATCATTTATGGTCTCAAAGCAAGAAAAACTTTCAGAAAGTCAAATAATTTCTCAAATTTAAGTAGCTTCACCTATCCCTTCCTCTAATTGGATCATACCGGTTTTATTTTAAATTTCAATAAGAAAGAGCAAATGTTTAATGTTGAAAATTGTATACATACATGTTCTCTTCCACTTGACAAAAGCACACAAAACCCCTCTTTACTGAGTATAACCAAGTATGATAAGGTTAAATCCTTTTTCTTGGTTGTTTGTATCGTTTTGTTTTGATACATTCACACAATAGTACCAAGTTTTTAAGCTGACATTCTTTTTTTTTAATAATGGACAAAACCAATGGATATGAACTGAAGCTAAACATTACTACGGGAATATTTTTTCTTTGTACCTATATGTTCTATTTTCTAGTTTCAAGAGCTCAAAATAAGGTCTTGAGACTTTATCTGAACTATTTGAAGTATATTGGAACTATTCTGCATGAAATTTAAGGGAATTCTTGATGTAAGCCCCTAAATCCAGTCATAGAAAAACAAAAAGGGCTTTAGATGAAATTTGAATGATAACAGAAGACACTCCGAATACAATATAGGTACATTTAGACTATATATAAAGGCAAAAATATCTCAGAAATTCCTTAATTCTTAACGCTACAAATGACATCCCACCCATTAACTGTGATCTCAGTTCTCAGAGCTGCAAGGTTTTTAACACCAAATATTTTATGTTAAAACACTCCCAAGTATCTGGTCTCTAATAATTCTAGAGGAAGGAGACTAAGTATGTCAATAATCTGGTCCACACAATGTAATTTGATATGGAATATGGTTTTGCTCCCCAGTAAACATTTGACACAGTAATTAACTGCCTAGTAAAAGGTGCAATTACGCACAAGCACAAATCAGTTGTCACGGCTGTCCCTGTACACAGGATTAAAACAGGTACATAGAAAATGCTCACCTCATTTCTGCCATTATATCCTCATGCAAGTAGTTTAGCAAGGAGGCAAGTCTGTTCCTGTCATGTTCTGTAGAAGATGGAAAGATCATTTGCAAGACCTCTTGCATGTTTTCAAGAGCTGTGTTTTGGAAAGGATTAGTGTTTTTTCCATAGTTTCCATGTTGTGTATCATCAAAAAATAAATCAAAGAAGTCCACTGTGTGAAGCTCTGTATTGTTTAAATGCAGAGCTGTTTGTGTAATAGCAAGGTCAGCAATCATATGAAGGAGACTATTCTGCAAAACTGAGTCAGCAGTATGGGTATTATTCATGTTTGCACTGTTAAGATCATCATAAAACATAGATATATAATCTTCCTTAGACTGATTTTGGAAGAATTCCAGAAAGTCAACAATATCTTCAAAAACTAGCAGTAGGTCATCAGCTGACTTTTCATTAGTCATTAAGAAGATCAGAATATGCAGTATTTTAGAGTAATTTTTGGCATTACACTCGCATAGAAACGTGTTCACACTCTCTTGAATGTCTTCAAAATTTCTTAACATAGCATCAACAGATGACATATTAAGCCAAGGTATTGGAACATCAAGATCCATTGACTGTCCAGTAGCTACCCTTAATATCTGAAAGTCTTGCTCTATCACCGTAAGTAAATGCCTAACATTAAAATTCACTAACAAGTTTTCTATACTGGACTCTATGTGAAACCAGAAATCCTCAAAATTATTAGATGTATTTTCATTTCCATTTAAAGCTGATAATGCCATAAGCACCAAATAAGTCTCGTTTCCAAAAGATGACAGTGCTATTAAAGGCTGAAGTAAAGAGAAAAAAGAAAAGACAGGCTCTGTACCCAGCAATCCAGACAATTCATTGGTTGTGTTCTTAAAATTTGAAAGAATAGTCTTTATAAGTGACATTTTTCTGTCTCCACTCAAATTTAGGATATCATAAAGATCATCCAACCGCTCAAGAACAGCTTTGGCTGTCTCCATTTCTATCATTGTCATACCATCCAGTGCTTCTACAAGCTGTAAAGCGGCCTGCATCTTCAGCGTGGGTGAGCATGTGACTGAGTCTGTAGTATTGGCCTCCAAAGGTACAAGAGATATAAACAGTTGATTCCAAAAGTCTAGCAACTCTTTGAGGACTGAGGCATTTAAATGACGGAGCTCAGAAAACTTCAGTAGAAGAGAATTCCATTCTCTGATGTGATGAAAAAAGCAGGTCATATTGCGCATGATATCAGTCTGAAAGTCTTCCTTGGTACAGGAGGAACTGTCCTCCAGAGGAATCACTTTCAGCTGCTTAATTATGTTAATGACTACATTGTAAGCAAGAGAAAAATTGCTGTGTGCAAAGTCACAAGTCTTAAAAGCAGGATCATTCTGAGGCGGTGAGGTTGTGAGAGTCCAGCAGAACACCGCAGAAATACAAATGAAGGCCTCTGCAGGTTCCTGAAACATATCACTCAGTGCCTGCTGTAACATTAGGATACTTTCTACTTGATTTGATAATTCTTCTTTGGTAAGTATAGGTATTTTTGGTTCTTGAGTCAGTATAAAAGTGTATACATTAGTTAGTGACTCTGTGACATTTCCATGAGCTAACCCTTCTGTAAGGCTGATGACATCAAGAAGAGGGAACATCCCTATTGCATCTAAGAGCTTGTGCTGTTGCAATAACTTTGACAGCTGCTTGAAAACAGTCAGATTCCAGTTACACAGATTGTTCTCAAATGTGTCCAACCAGTCTGGTAACATTCCTAATGCCAAGCTCTCAACATACAAAGCTTTGATACTTTTAAATAAACGATCCAGGCTCTGCTGGACTTGTTTGAATTGACCTATCAAGAACTCTAGATCTGTATGCTCCAGATTTTGCACCAAAGCCACTATAAGAGTTAGGAACTCTTCATAATCTCTTCTCAGAAAATCAGTATGGAGAGAAGACTTGAAAGTATCGAATGCCTTTCTTACCAGTTCAACATTCACAGCTGATGCTTTTATTAGTGCCTTAAGTGTGTTGTATTCACTTTGCGACTTAGGAGGCAATCTTAAGCCAAGGTAGTTCATCATACGTTGAAAGAACTGCATCAACAAATTGAAATTCTTCTGATGCAAGAAAGTTTCAAACTTGGTATTCAAAGAAGAAGAGCCAGTTTGCTGGATATCAACAGTTTTATTTTTCAAGATATTTTGAATTTCTGTCAATAATTCTGTTAAGAAAAGATGGTGATGATGAAAGGGATGAAGGAGTATACTGGAATTCTTGTTAGATCCATGGATTGACTGAGTAAAATGTGTCTCATTTGATGTATACTTCAAGTGTCCCATAGAACTGCTGGCAAGCATTGGTATTTGCTCCCCTGAGTTATTTACAAGCGTAAAAATAAAGTCAGTCATCCTAACATTACCTTTTCCATAAAACTCAGGGAGAATAAATTTTAAAGTTTTTGTTATAATATGGAAATAAATATTTACACAAAGAACATGAGAAGCAGATAAGGAACATTCAGGGAATAGCAAATTAAAAACAAAATTAATAAAATCCATCATGTTTCTTAGCTTCACATCTCTCTCAGTGTTTCCCAGAGATTTCAGTAGAAATAGCACATGTTTTGCACTTTCAAGATGGGAAGGTGACTTGTATTTTTCACTAAAGTTACTAAGGATATGCATCCATTTGTCACATTCTACTGCTTCAGCTACTGCACTGAAGTTCAGAAAGGAGTTAAGATGAGGAAAAAGATTAATCTGTGAATGACTCTTCTCTTTCAGAATATTGTCCAAAATTAATTTGGTAATATTTTGGAAGATACTGATACAACCCAAATACTTATCTTGAGATATACTTTTTAAAAAAGTTGTTGTGTCTTTTATCTCTGTAAGAATAATTCCAAGTTCTTTTTTAGAGAGGTTGAGAATAGTAGAAAGGGAATTTCTAATGGAATATGTATTGGCATCTCCACGCTCTCCCTCAAATCCTCCCGAGATGAAAGTATCAAGCCAAGAAATCAAAAAATCTCCAATATCAGCCTTCAACACAGACCCCTGTAATTCAGTAATCCTATCTCCTATAATATCCAGAACATTCTCCAAGCTGTTACTCGTAAGCAAGCTTGTGACATCAACTGCATTGTTAAGTATACTTTGAAGATTACTAATGAGAGCTTCAAAATTTTCCCAGTCATTTAAATTGCCATCCTCAACCAGGTTTTTTAACAGATGCACTGCTGTTGCAGCTTCAACAATAAGCATAGTTGTCTTATTGCACAGTTCGGAATGCGTTGTATTTAAAATGCCTTCAGAAACATTTGCCAAACCATATCTTAGAGTGACAAAAAAGGTTGAATTCAAACTTAAAATTTCAGACACTTCTTCAAAAATCCCTGTCCAGGTTTGAAGCCATAGAAAAGTGCAGTGCAAAGCAGAAGGCAAATTTATCTTATCTCCTAGCTTTGTTATGTTAGACAAAACACTGTCCAATGGAAACAGAAGAAAGTCATAAGCCTCTACTGAATTCTCTACAGAAGTAGTGTTTGATAGATAAAAATCAATGCATCCATTATTTATCAGACATTCTACTGAGAAACTGAAGAATTCTTCTAAATAACAAGAGGCAGTTGCTCGGATCTCTTCATCCATTAATAAAGTCTTAAGGCTGTTCAGAGTGTCATAGACAACTTGCATCTCTCTGTCTTTCTGTGCAAGAGATTGGGCCTGAAACTCTGTGAAGTTATAAATGATTAATAACTTCTCACAGGGAGGCTGCCCAGATAAGTTCAAAAGTAGATTAAAGGTTTCAGACAGAAGATCAAAAACTGTGTCCCTGTCTTCAAAATCATACCATAACTCAAGAGATAAAATGTCTTTTGAGGTCCCATAAAGAAATGTTAATAGATCACTATTGCTCTCAATACTTAAGAGCAGATCAATGTTCTGATAAACAGAGAAGAGTACCTGAAAAAGTGAGGCAACACTACCATTGTTTAATTTCTGAGTGTCTTTGAAGAGGTCAGATACAATTTCTCCTAACTCTTGCATTTTATACAGAAAACTTGCATTTGAG
Organism: Tinamus guttatus; assembly: GCF_059628265.1. Lineage (NCBI taxonomy): Eukaryota > Metazoa > Chordata > Aves > Tinamiformes > Tinamidae > Tinamus > Tinamus guttatus. The sequence goes on from NW_028289069.1 coordinate 1,038,906, forward strand.
AATGAGGAGGAGGAGGCATTACTCACTCCATGAATTGGACGGAAAGTTGTACTACCATGATCTCCAGTCAATGACCCAACCTCATAGAGATGTTTAATGAAGTCTTCGCTTAGGTGTTTTAGATGGCTCATATCAACAATATTTAAATCTGGCCAACCAGTCGGGATATTTTGGAAGAAATGCATACTCCTATTAAAGATTTTTTCATTTTCTGGTACGGATAAAAATATTCTAGACAGGGTATCCAATACTTCTACTTCTCCCACTTGACTCTTCCCTTTCTGCCAGAATCTCTGAAGAGGGCGGAAGTGTTTTAATAGCTCATCATAGAGTTCAGAAACTGCAGGTGAGAAAGCTGTGACAGTTTCCTTCCTTTGAGCAAAACTGCTTATCCATGCAATTGTACTATTCAAGACGGCTTCCACAAGAGACTGGAGATTTGATGGGGCTGAGAATCTCGGCATTGTGATTGCTTCTATGAATTCTGCAAGGTATGAGAGATATGGATTTCCAGTGGAAACGAAATCTAAGCTTTCTCTTCTCTTCAAAAGCTCTTTGACAGATGTCAAAAATCTGAAATATTAAGCAAGATTTTTGTTAGTTATGTAGTAGGCAGACAAGTTCATATACATATATAAATACTAAAACTCTAAAATAAAGTCAAGAAAAATCCAAATATCATTTAAATAACAATCAAATTAATTGCCATCAGACCTGCAATAGTTCAAGTGATAATAATTTTGGTATTCAAAGGCATAACAAAAATAGAACCATTCTAACTCTACTGCAATTGTCCAGATTCCGTCTCTTCCTTTACTACTGATCATATACCAGATGTGACGTTATCTTTTTAAATGCTTTTGAATGACAGCCAGAAAGATATATCTTTCTGTCTTTGCAGGACTATATTTCTCCCCAATAACCCTGAAAAACACTAGTAACTCGACAAATATAAAGCAGGTTAACTGTTCAACTATCACAAAAGTCTGAAGTGGAAGTGGGATAAGAGATTGGTCGAGAAGAGTTAAAAAGGGACACTTAATGGATTAGTTCAATCTTACCGTGTCCAGGAAGTAAATGAGGAATAGTCTGATAAGTTCCGCAGAAATGTTGAAAAACAACCTAAGATGGTATTCAAACTGAGCTTTTGCCTGGAACATAGAGATACTTCAAAACCACCTGCAGAGAATAAAATATATACATTTCACTATAATGAAACAAATCAAGAAAGTCTTGATAAGCATCTATGAACAACTTTATCAACTCCCAATTTACAGACTTTGACTTGAATGCAAGCAGAGATTTACAGTCACATTCTGCAGTTGGAAAGAAATGCATAAAGTGTATTTTAAAAGTAGTAAAGGTGCAATTTTTAGTAAAGGGTTTCATCTTAGTACTAGTGAATGATTTGAAGGCATAAGACACAGAATCAGTAAAGACCGCATCTACAGAAGGCCCATCTCTACGTATAAGCAAAATTCTGAGAGGATAAAGGAAAAATAGAAAATATATTCTGAATTATACATGTATTGCAGAACTACTGCAAAAAGAGTATTAGTTTTATTTTATAATAGTGCACCTCGTTCTGCCCTCAGCCCAGAAATTATCATTAATCTCTTCTTTGGGATTTCAATAAAGAGAAGATACCTTTATAAAAATCACTATTACTATCTAACACACTAAAGATATCTGGGACTGTAATGGATAAGAAAACCTATACAGTCATCTCACATTAGTTTACTTCACTAAAGTAGTTTGTTATTTAAAAAATAAATAAATGAATAAAATAATGCTTGTTTTTCCATTCAGTTCCATAGAAGCTTACTTACTGATGAAGTATTCAGTAGATATTTCTTATGAGCTCTATGAACAGGAAAGTAGAGAACAAATGTAAATATATATGTATATATATTTGAAGACCTTGTTAAAAATCTGCCTTTTATTTATTTATTTATTTATTTTTAGGAATTGTTCCGAGTGGAGAAATTCTTAAAGGTTTAAAGGAAGTAAATGGGTTATGTTGGAAGATGCCTTTTTTTTTTTTTTTTTTTTTTTTTTTAAAAAAAAAGAGCTGTTTGGATGAGCCATATTGTACCCTGCTTCAGAACGCATTTACACCACATAAAATATCAACTAAATAACCACAAACATCTAATAAAAAAGACCACTACAGACTTCAAAAGCTTTCCATTTCCTTCAGGACAAACCTGTTACTGGAAAGTTTTCCACCAGCAAATGAATCCTAGGTGTCCTGATCCATCTGCTGCTTATTCCCCAGTACCAGGTTTGTGCTGAGGAATTGGAGAACTTCTGGAGTCCACAGAACAATCAGAAATATGTACTGAATGCTTCATCAGTAAGCAGACTTCTATAGAACTGAATGAAAAAAACAGCATTACTTTATTTTTTTTTTTAATCATCAAGCTACTTTAATGAAGTAGTGAAGTCCTGACCCATCTGCTGCTTATTCTCCTAGGTCTAGGATATCCTAGTACAAGAGGAATCAGGTAAATCAATACAAAGATCTTGCATGAATATGATACTAGTCTAGAAACATCTCTACCACGTGACCAGACAGTCTGGTCTCCTCTCTATTTATAACTCTGACTTTAAAAGCCCTCCTGTCAACACAGTAGTTAAAAGACTCTAAATAGAGGTAACCATTTAGATTTTTTTCATCAGAGATGAATCAAAAAAATTTTCCACCTTGTACTAAAAAAAAAAAAAAAAAAAAAAAAAAAAAGCTATTACTTAATAAAGAGGAAAAACAGAAATCAGACTCCACATGTTACTATTTTTTCCTGCTTAAGACTTAGTCAGAGGGGAAATCCTAAGACCAAGGACAACACAAGCAGGTTCACACATCTGACTCACCTGGGGAGCCGACTTCCTTATTCACATACTGAGCTACTTCACACATCCACCCAACAAAAGTTGTTAAATCCTTCCAGTATGAGTGTCCCTCAGAGGCAAATCCAATTTCAAGGGTATTATTAATTCTGAAATGATAGAAAACAAAAGAAAGTTATCATGATTAAGACAGTGACTCTTTTAAATATCCTTATGAGTACCTCTAATTTCTTTGCAAGTCTCTAACTAAAATCTATTATTTTATGTATAACAACACTACTGGCAGCAAAAGACCAAGACAAGCAGGCTAACGGGCAATCCCTTTGCTAGATAAAACAGCAAAGCTATCACATCACTAATATAGAAATAAAGTTAACTTTCTAGTTAACAGAGGTGTGCTAACAGAAAGTGTTCAAAAGCCTTTAAACACTGACAAGATGTTTCAGTTCAAAAAAGTAATATTTTTAAATGGAAGACAGTTATTGCAAAATGTTTTTCTTGACCTTAAGCATTTTGCACTGAGTTTACACTGCTTTTGTTTGCTCTGGAATGTTATTTAAAGGGAAGCCTCTTCTCCCAGGATGCTTTCAGGTCTATCAATGCTTTTAATGTTCATAAATGAGACTTAGCTCTTCCTGACAACTTCATACTAATTTAGAAACACATGGAGAGAGGGAAAGCAATCAATGCTTTTCTTGAATCAAAAAGGGGCAGGAAAAAGTTTTCTAAGATGTGTCTAAGATGTTATTACAATCAATAGGTTTGATCCCTCCTGCTGGTGCAGGTCATGGAACTTCAGTCAGACTCTTGAATGCTTAGCCTTAATAGTATTACTGCTTTAATACTATTAATGCAAATATTTCTGTGAAGTTTCTCATGTGCCTAAGTAATGTGTATAAACATACCTAGAACACATGAAATACATGTAGAAGGTAGACAAGTTTGATCTAGGACATTCAGTATAATTGCAACTTCCTATTTTACCTTCCAGAGTGAGGATAAAAGAACTTATGTTAAAGCACATACTTGATACAGAGGTTTCTTCTAACATATGCCAAGTTCATATAAAGCAATTCTACTAATTTCAAGCTGTATCATTGCAGATCATAATCAAGTTATAATTTCACATGATGAAAACTTCACATGACATCATGTTCTTCCAAGTCAGAAAGCAGTTTGAGGTTGCAATACTCCTGCTAGTACACTAACGTTTTTCTTTGGGGAGATTTTTTTTTTGGAGGGTCTGTGCGTGTGCATCTCCCAGGAGTCTCACATACAAGTTTCCAAGCTTTCCAAGTAGCACAGTACAGTAAGCACAAGAAGCAAACTGAGGAAGCAACAGAATGCTTGGGTGTGAGAAGACATGAAGAAGAAATTAGCTTTAATAATCCTAGATAATTTCCTCTTTGCCTAAAAAAAAAGGAAAACACCTCCCTCTATCTTCCCACTTGTGCTTTCTAGAAAGTTAATGAGATTAGGCTGTAATCAAAAAGTAAAAATCAGTGGTTTGACCCTTTTTGCTATTAAGTTAACAGCTCTATCTACTGCACTCCAAGCTGCTAGTTGCAAGAAGACAGTCAGGATGTTTATCGATAAAAACATATACAAAATACCTACAGTGAAAAGAGCAGGTGTTCCTGACAAGAGTCGAAACAGACATCCTCCTCAGATGGCATCTCTGTGCTCCATAGGTGATAAATTCCACAGTAATGAGCATAACTTTCAGCTAGCTGCTCTTCTATTTCTTTCCATCCCAAAACATCATCTGTTACTGAATCCGGAATGCTCTGCTGACCTTGAATAACTTTCTGCAGAAGTAGGACCTTTTTCAATAAAGAGAGCAATAGTTTGTAACCAGTAAAAGGAAAATTCCTGACAATTAGGCCTTGCTTCTTAGGTATGAAGAAGACAACGTTACTGATATCCAACACAAAATAGATTAAACCACCACACCCTGAAACATTCAAGCTTTTCTTTAAGCCACAGTTTGATAGATTATCTAAAATGTCACAGCCACTCAAAAGTCTCAGCAAGTCCACACGTGCCTTTCCCCAATGGGCATCTTAATCAGATTACATAACTAGTTACCAATTACAAATTAATAGTAAACACTAAGCAGAAAGTTACAGTTCATGCTACTTTATTTTTTAACAGCCAAAAGAAAGGCAAAGCAAGTTTTAAATGTGGAAAAAAAAAAAAAGTTTCCAGATAAACTTACAGATTCCTTTAGAGACTGGAGCTGGTTGCTTAACTTGAGAGTCACATCCGAGTCATTGCTTGGGCACATATACATTTCTAAAACATTGATGCCATCTGAGCCCTGTGGAAGCCTAAGGACCTTCTCAAACACTGTAAGCACATCGTTGCATATATAGGAAGCATTGCTCAACAGCATCTAGAATTTAATCAATATATTATCACTTTGAAAATGAAATCAGTACGAAGGAACAGATTCAACTCACGCTCCATATTAATTTTCACAATGAAATGTCATAAGACAGGGGAAGAAACGCACACAATTGGACCCAGATGCTGCTGAGTGCCAAGTAAAAAAAATTACCAATTTTTTTTTAAACAAAAAAAAAAAAGTTAGACCTCTGCAGCTATGTGTACATTAATATACAACCAAGAAATAACATACCTTTTTTAAATCGACAAAGAGCTTTTCAATGTCTGGATGAACAGATCCATCTCTTGGGGCAAAAGGAATCAGTCTTTCCAGATTATGTAAAACTTCTGTACAACAATAAAGAATATATTTAATTTACAGAATAATTTGGGAAGGTTGCGTACAGCAGGAGACACCATTCGGGAAAAGAAAACTGCACATTATATGGTTGAAAAACAGAGGCATACAGATGTTCCAGTTTGGCTTAGATGACCTTCGTGCCCAGATAACACTCTCCTGTTGCACAAAAGACATGCGTGGTTGCACTCTGCACTTCTGAGAGGCAAAGGAATTATTTTGAAATGCAGAAAGTCTGCCTAATTCTCTAAGTACCAAATCTAAACTGTAGTCTCATCCTTCTGAAATAAGGGACAACCTTAACTTAGTAACATTTCTGGAATGCAATATTAGGAAGCTGTTGAATCCACAGCATGATGGGGGCAAACCTTGTCCCCAGGTCCAGCCAACAGTGTGGCTAAGGATGTATTCCCAACAGGCAGACATGCACACAATTACAATACATACATGCATTTACACACAGCTACTACACAATCAGCACAGGCAGATACAGTAGGTACTCATGCAAACACAAACAGTACCAGTGGCCTTCTCCGTTTCCCTCTCTGGTTCTTCTGAGGAAGGCAACTTCTGCTTCCTTTACCACTAGCCTAGCTTTGGGCCAAGAAGTGTAACCCCTGGAGGGATAAGCATCCCATTCCTGCACTCCCACAGCCCTTAGTCAAGGTCCTACTTAAAGGAATACAAGTATCCTTATGCCCAGCTATGTGTTTTGCTTCTCTGCAATGACTGACAAGATATTAAGCTACTTCCAAGTGTAAAAACACATGACTGATGGCTTCATAAACACCTCTCTGGCATTGCAAAAGTTAGAGGTTTCTTTGTTTGCTTGGGATTTTTGTTTGTTTGTTTTTAAACAGACCTTTCCTTGAATTAGATCTTTAATCAACAGCTACTAGGAAACAAATCTGACAGATGACAACTGCTCTGAACGTAGATATTATCATTGCCTTCATTATCCTGTGGCAGTCAGCTGAGTATTAGTGACAAGTACCAACCATGCAGCTTACCTTCAGTGAAGTGTAAGTTGTGTATTACTACATTCCTTATAGCTCCATCTATGAGAAGCAATCTCTTTGCAAGGGGCCACTGAGGCACATCCCGAAGCACAGCCTGCATTCTCGCCAGATACCGGATTCTGCAGACAAAAAGAGAAGCAGATCACAGGAAAGGAATACGCAGTGTGCTGTCAACAAGATGGTAAGGTTGTGAAAGAGCTATGCTACTCTTGGAGGTGCAGTCACAATATCATCCACCTTGCAGTTTGTTATGGCAACAGTGATGTAAGCGACTTTTCTTTTTTTTTTTTTTTTTTAAGACACAATTCCAAAACATATTACTAAGTTTTTAAGCAATTTGACCACATTCTCTCTGTTGAGAATAGATGATGGATTTGACAAAAAATTTGGAAAGATACAAACAAAGCAAAGTAAGATTCTTCTGACTAAGCATTCATTGTCCGATCTCCCAGATGAGAATTACAATTTATTTTCATGGAAAAATTATTTACAATACACTCCTTTCCTCCTTTAGAAACAAAAGATGGAGAAATTCTTAAAAAAAAAAAGAGGAGTTCATTTTCTATCAAATGAAAAGTCTCTGAAGACTCAATCTGGGAGAGGGAGATAAAAAAAAGCAGATGATCCTCAACAGGATAAAGTTTAAGCCCAGGACTTGCACATCTGATTAGAATCCCATATACATTCACCATCTTTGGGAAGATTTTTTTGCTTTTTTGAGGTACAGTTAAAGCAGGGATGTGCTGTACAGTATTATCTTTCAGGATTGTCCTCAGAAGCTGGTTTATAAAGAATGCATTATACCTCCTACAACAAAGGACGGTTTTTAGATGTGAACAACGAGGGCTACTATGAGCTACACCCAAATAGAGGCCACCATCTCTCTCAAGCGATGCTAGTCATCCTAATCAGAGTTTAGAAGAAAACGGTTCTGGCCTCTGCTTTACCCAGGACTTCTGTGAGAGTAATATCAGCACTTACGAGTGCTTAGTAAGTGTAAGGAGTACACTTAAAAGCAGGAGTGCTTACTACTTTTATATATCTACAAACGTAAGTCACATTCAGTATCCTCCCAAAAATGGGGTCCTAGCCACTTTATTTTTGCCCGAACACCTGAGAACAATTGTCATTAAGTAAAATGTCATGCATTAAGACAGGAATCAAACAAGTCTCCAAAGTTGTAACAAAACTAACTTCTAGATGAGTAACCAACTGTCAAATGGACAGTTCTACTGCACCAAAAAGATTTAGGCATATTCAACAAAAGATCAAATCATTCTGCCTAGATGCAGAACTTACAGCCCTGCTTTCCTACAAACTCCTTACATTTCCACTAATTGATAAACTCCAAGAAAAGCACAAAAGCATTACAAATAAAACACACAAAGGGTCAGGTTGACAGAAATTATGTTTCTTCCTCATCGCTTGTGAGACTTATGATGGTGTGCTTTATTATGTTATTGTGCCCCAAACACAGTTAGAAACTACATACATTTTAATCCTATATATATATATATGTATGTAATTCTGATCTCCATAGTAGGCTCCTGCTCAGGATCTGCACAAATTAATATGTATATAACTCAAAAGTCCCATATATTTTAGGTGCATAGGACTTGCTGTGCAGAAATAGACTGATTCTATAGCACATGTATGAGAAGCATTACTGATTCACAGCAGCTACTTATAAGAATTAGACTTTACAGGACATGGTAGAAAATTCAGACCCAAGTTCATCAAAATACACCTGTACACAATTGCCAATTCCTATGAGTCCTAATGATGTGCCCAGATTCTCTGCCGAACTTCTAAATAGGCTCATTTACTCTGAAACACATATTTAAACATCTTTTCCAGGATGTACATGTATTAAAACAGCTATTTGACAGAACATGAAGTTTCAAATTACAGAATAATTTAAAACCAGACAGAAATAAATAAATGGCACACGAAAGCAAATATTCGAGTTGAGAGAAACTGCATAACATAAGTTGCAGAAATAAGGTAAGCATAACTTACAGATCATGAGATGCAGTATGCCCTTCTGAGAAATGGGCTTCTGATTTCTCATTCCATTGCAGCATCAGGGTACTTATCCCTGAAACAATTTTCCAGGCTTCACTTTCATCTAAAAACTGGGACAGTAAGTCAGCTATCATTCCTTCAAGTTCAGAAAGAAGCTTTTGAAGCTGGCTACTGGTGAACCATTGATGATATACCTAGCAGATGGAAAGGAAAACAGAAAAGATCTGTAGAGAAACAAAGACTACTTGTTTAGCCAATACATAGAAATATACCAGTCTCTGAAGCAACTGGTGCCCTACAAGTTAACCTGCAACAGTTTGGACTGACCTGCAAGTCAGCAATATAATGTTTCATCATGCAGCAGACTTAACCCCTGTGCAATGCTGTGCTCTGTCTAGAAACCCAGGGATGGTAAAAAGTTGGCCTAAGACTGCAGCCAAAGACAGGCCTCCTGGGGCAACTACTCAGTCTTGCCTTCCCCCTTCCAAGGCTTCTGCTTCCACTGCCAACACCAGAACTTGGAAGCCAGAACTTGGAAGGCAGAAGATGTCAACGCACTTGGGTCCCATGAGACAGGCCAAAAAATGGAGGAGACAACATGCTCCCATCAAGTACATGACCAAAACTGCTGTCTGAGCTCCTTTCCTCCACCATTATGCTTTCTAAGTGCCAAGTAGTTGTAACAGATTTTGCACTAGGAGAGATGTCCTGTTCATCAAGGGAATTCCCAGGGGCCAGCAACTTAGAATGGCCACTTCAAGTGCTCTAAGGATATTAGCACCTGCCATACCCAAGATTACTGCATTTTCCTGTAACAAGAATAAGAACTAATTTTGACAGCCACATTAAATAATGATTTCAAGTCATCAGATAACTCTAATAAACCTTTATCAAGACAAAAACTAAAGTCTATATTTCTGAGGAAATACCTGATAAGCTCAGCTGTACATACTTTGCATCGTATTTCAAACGTCCCCTAAGCAGGCTTATATACCACTAGTATTTCTCTTTTCATGCAAAGAAAACAAGCTTCAGTGAAAAGACACCATCATTAAGGCAGCTAGATAAGTATTTTAAGGAATACCTGAATTGGCTTATCCTCATCTCTGTACAGCTACATGTGGGTGATCCTAATACAGACCAGATACTGTTTGCTAGACCAGAATTTTAAGATGCTACACTGAGATTTACTGTTATCCATCTCAACATCCTTTAGCCACTATCACAAGAGAAAGTAGAGGGTGGATAAGAAAATATATAAATTATATGTTGTATCACTACAGACCTGTAAACGGCTTATAGTTTTGCCCAAAATTCAAGAGAGGCAATAAATAGGCCTCCTTCTTTCAGGCCTCTACAGTGCAGTAGACTTTATTCGAGAGTCCCTATTAGGTTTCAGTCGTTCATTTGAGTTAATGAGAAAATCTGATTAAGCAGACACAGGGCAATAGATTATTCTCCCATTGTAATGATTCCTTACTAAAAAGGATTAGTTTGATGCAAATTGAAAAGTATCATGACAGTAGTATTTAGTAGCACACTCGGACCTTTTCATTAAGTCGCTGTTGACAGTCTATCTGCAAGAAATATGGATTTGATCTTTTGACTTATTGAAATATACCTGTGAATAGAGTTTCAGCTTGCTGACAGTGTTGACAAGATAGAGTTTGGCCTCGTGCCATGCAGAAGTGCAGTCTTCATCATTATGCTTTCCATTTGATTCATTCCCTGGCACACTGGACAGGGCAGAGCACACAAACTGCTCTAGTGTCTCTTCTGTGGGAATCTGACAGACACAACAAATAAGATGAGCACGTCAGAGAGCTACCAAATATCCTCTCTCCTATCAACTTACTTGTCTGGTTTAAAGGAACACCACATAGCCTGTTTTAGTGAGAACAAAGCTCATTTATTGCAAAACAGTCTGCAATACCTGTTTCTAATTATTCTCCATGCAGGTGCCCCATGAGAGCATGAATCAAATCAAACATTGATATGAACATACAGCAGACTGGCTTTCAACTAAACGTGTATAGGTTTTCTGCCTATACACAAATAGGCCAAAAGGCCAGATTTTTTTTCTCACAAGCTGACCACTGAACTTACTGTTATTTTTTTTTCCCATGATACAGGTTTAATTAAAGATAACTACATTTGGTAAAACTTACCAAAAAAAAAATCATTTAGTACATCTTAGTTCTCCTTAATGAAGTCTTTGAGGTACTTGCTCTTCTAGCTCTTCAACTGTGCCAGAAAATTGCTTGGAACTTTTACAGATGTTTTGACAGAAAAACAGCTGAGGAATTGGACATAAAATTCAAGCATCTATCCAACAGTGCTCAAGGCAGACACTGCCCAGGCTTCCCTATTCCCTTTCACATTATTTGAGAGTCTTGAGAGCTCCAACACAAGCGTACAACATGGAGTTATTAACGTCATCTATAAGCAACTAACAAGCGACTTGCCTGGCATTAGAGTGAGCCACACCTACCAAGCAAGTATCAATTCAGTTAATCACTTTGGTCAGAGATAATTTCATTACAAGACTGTTCAAAATACACCCGCTTACATATCTCAAAACTATTTTTATAATGACAGCCTCTGAATTATGACTCTAGACTATACCTGGCAAAGAGAAAACACTTCTGATGAATGCAAGCACGGGCTATTTAAAAAACAAACTGTGGACTTCAGTAGAATTTCAAGAGATGCTTCAAGTATTCTGCTGGTCAACCCAGACAATCATGCAGTCCATTCTTGCATGAAGGAAGAGGAAAAAAGCTCACTGGAGAGAGATTTTCTTCAAAATTTGAATAGCCTCATTGGCTCATCATCACTCAAGTACATTCATCTTCAGACTGCACGCTAAAAGGAAGGACTCTTGATGTAAGAGCCAAGTTTAATTAAAATGCCCAAACAAGAAACATAATTGGACCTTGCCTTCACTTCTTCCATATTTTAACATGTTTTAAAAAGTTATCTGAATGGTAAGGACAAACAGCAAATACAACGTCGCACTGTCTCAGTACCTAAGATAGAGCTCACTACCCAAGAAGCTCCCTATTTTGGCAGTACTGATTTCTGTGTGGTGGGAGTGAGGAAAATGGAGAAAGAAAGGTGAGAGATCAGAATAACTTATGCTTTTTTAGCTAATGATAAAAGTAAAGAAATTCAGATCTCCTTACTGCAGTATATGGGTAAATAGTGAACTGTAACAGCTTGACAAAACTCCTGAGCACGTGTCTGTTTTCAAATATAAATGTGAACCCCACTGAATTCCATCTACCCAATGAAATAAAGTGCTTCTTAGAACTCCAGTGCTACCAATTGCCAGGTTCCAGTCATGTCAGAGGATAGAAAACCTACTCAAATTCATTACACAAGGTTTAATTTAGAGACATTATTTTCTTCCCCTTGAAGACAAGCAGCAACTATATTTGAAGTGTTTGCCAAGCAGAATACGATACCTGAAGCATGTAGTGTTGATAGCAATGTCTAATAAATATAAGCTGGCTGGAGGTCTTCCTGGGATTTATTTTACAATAATTTTTCTTTAGCAAAGATTCTTTTGTGTCCAGAGAAAGTAGTTTTTGTTACTGAGAACCCATATCATTTCAGGAACTTAACATTCTGAGAGTCAAATCACAAATGATTAAATTAACTGAATTGGGTCACACTTTTTTTTTTTTTTTTTTTGCCTGAGTTTTAGGCACTCAGTAAATCTCTAAGACATGAAAAAGTGCTAAATGAGTTCAGGTAGCTTCAAATGCTGAAATTACTTTTAAAACTTGTTAGACCAAAAAGTCAATCTCCTCTCCTGAGTTCATTACTCAGTACTTTGTCATACTCAGTCTCATATAGCAGCAATGTTTGCCTTTCACTACTGTCTCCAGGGAGGCATAAACTCATTAATGCAAGGAAAAAAAAAAAAGTCTATAAGCATCTTCATGTGCAGAATACGCAGCTGAACCTAAAAATAAACAAACCTGGCCTATTTAGCAGACTTGTAGCTGCTTCCTTACTTTGCATCCTATCATTTATGTTCCCCACTCCCCTCAAAAAAGTCAGATTTTTTTTTAATATACCTGTACTTTTAATTTTTGCAACCTATTTAATTCAAAATGGGTGACTTGTCAAGACACAAATATATACTGAAAGGACCAACTAACAAAGGCAGTCCTTCTAATTGTATCTTCAACTTATGCAAAGGGACATAATTTAGAGGGACAACTTAACCTGCTAACATGATTATTATTAAATAGCATGATTTGTTTCCCAACATGAAAAATACCATTGTTCATTTATAGATGATTTCAAGTGATTAATTATATTCTCCCATTAGCTAATCATGAATTACAGCACAAATGCTTGCTGATCAAAGACGGAGTTTAGTTTTCAAAGCAAGGCTGGCAACATTCACTCAAGTTGCTTATGTTACAGCAAATGCAATACTGCTTTTGTTTGCCCTCATAGGATATTATAGCTTAAGGCATGAAGGAACCCTTCCAGTTGCCAATAAAAACAAGAAGGTGAAAGTAGAACTGCAATTTAAATGTCTTACCTCAGGTAGCTGAGAGGCATAACTTAGAAGCTTCTCAATGTGGAGATCATCTAAATCAAACCTGGATTTAAGTTCCACTCCGACAACATGTGGATCCCACAACACATCTCCCAGAGAAATATTGTATTGGAAACCTAGAAGAAAAACATGTATTTTATCCTTTCTTTTTGTTCCTGTTCTTTATTTGTATTTCATGGGATCCAAGCACTAAGCTTTCACCTTAAGTGCATGCACCTAAACACCGGTTTCAAGATAATAAAACTCATGATCTCACTAGTAGTATGGTGAGGCGAGCTAATGTGATGGCATTCAGCCAGATGTCAGCATGATGAGATGCCCCTGTGTAGCAACTGCCAGCAGACTCATCAGCATGCCATTCTAAATTGTGTGTTAACTTCAACATGTAGACATGCAAACATGCACATCCAGGCTGGAAATAAGTTATCACCTTAGTAAGAACTAGACATATAACATCATCAGATCTGCCTACTTCATGGTCACTGCACCTATTAATTGCACTACAAAAGCACTACTCCTAGCTTAAAACTTTGTGCATTCTCTATATTTAAGCCTAAGCCATCCAAGTATCTGAACATTTGTTTTATACAATTACATTGCACATCTACAGTTATTTTGGCCTTTTAATCTAACATAAATGGCAGCACAAACACAACTTTTCACAAACAGAATATATCCAAAGAGGCTGCAGCTTCCCCACCTTGCCAGTACTTACTGGGAGTTTCTAGTCTACCTTTTCATTCACAAAGCCAGTACTTCCTCAAACTTGTGAAAGCTGCCAAAATATCCTGTCTGCTTTGGGTTGACTTCTCAAAGGACTAGCTAGACTCAGTTCTACACAGATCAGTCTGCACATTTGTTACAGCTTTGAGGGTAGCCACAAATGTAAAATGTCAGACTGACCTAAAAACCACCTACAAGAACCCTGTTATTCATTTCTGTTTTCATTATCAATTAATATTTAAGACACAAGAACAAATAATGATGTGAGCCCAGACCCTGGGAATTAGAGCACACTTTTCATGCAGGGCTCCAGCATATCACCTTTGCATCACTTCAGTCCCATTTTTTGATGTCTGAAGTGGGACGTGGACCATATACAATTGTTGGGGTGTCTTTTCAAGAGCAGATGGTTGCACCTAGAATCCAACTGTTCATCTACAGTTTGCAATAAGATTTGTTCCTGCCCTTATCTCAAAGGTCTGTCTTGGCTGCAGCCTACATTCTTCAGTTGAATTATCTCCCAAACTCAAGCAGCAGATGGGGATAAAAGTAGCCCTACAGCTGAAGATAGAATTTTTGGCAACTTAAGAAGGTCAAAGCACAAAAGCCACAGGACACCACCACACATACCAACACGAGAGATAATTCTTTCAAATGTAAGGGCCAGCCTAAATCACTACAAAGAAAAATCCCAAACTCACTGCTGAGAGATCCTTGTAAATGTGATGTATTAAACCATTACAATGCTGTTCTATTAAAACACTGCTATCGTCTGATTTAGTTATTCAGACACAAAAGCAGACCAGTAGAGAAACAGGTAAGCACTACAGCAACACATTTCAATTCTTAAACCTTTTAGATTATCGAGTTAGCTGGAACTCAGACAGCTATTGCCATCATGCTCAAAAAGAGTTCCTATCACACTTAAAAGAAAATTAGAAGCAAACTCCTTACCTTCCAAGTCCCTGTCCTGCAAAAAGTGCACCAACACAGCCGTTAAATTCAGTACTCTCTTCACTATTTCATAGAAACTCTGTCCCAAAGGCATGCCAGCTAAATCTTCCAAGGGAGCAAAAGTACTGAAAGTTTTAAAAAAAAAAAAAGTTAAAAAAGAAACAAACAGAAGATCTGCATAGTCTTAGAAGAACTGAAAGGGATTTGAGAAAGATGAAGCTCAAGTGACTACATATGAAAATACAGAGTGTTAAAAAATAGAGTTTTGCCAAATTACATTTTTATGGTAAAATGCAAGTTGAGGTTTTACATTTATAGTTTCATCCAATTTTGATTAAAGAAATCAACATTCACAAGCAAAAAAAAAAAAAAAAAAAAAAAATGAAGAGCATCAGGATTCTCCCAGTCATCCCTGAGCAAGATGAGATGGATACAGAATGCTTATTTTATCCTCCAATCTGCAGGAGAGAAAAAAAGTACAGCAGCAGAACACACACACAAAACACATTATATAAAACACCGATAAAAAAGATATCTGAATTTCTTGCAAATCTCAGTTTTGCTCATCTCATCTAGGGGAGCAAAGTTCCTTGTTAATGTATCTGTAGATAATTTTAGAAGTTTCCTGCAAATTTATTTCCTATAGTTTACTCCTTTGCTCTTATGCAAATAACACTCTAATTTGATTAGAAGGCATTGTCAATTGTCTTAAAAATTATTTCCAACAACTGTGAAATAAATTGTGGAGAAGGGAGGTTGAAGCATCTCACCCAAGAGTGGACAGGGCACCCCATAAAGAGGGGACATGAAAAAACACACACAAAGCAAATAGGGTTTTTTGTTGTTGTTTTGTGTGGGTTTCGTTTGTTTGCTGTTTAATTATTAGGTTTGCTTTGCATTTTGTAGCCTTTTTCTCCCCCCCTCACAGTAGGCTATAGTCTGCTATGTATCTTTGAAAGTCACAGCAAAGATGGCACAGCCTAGGAAGCTGGAGGAATCACACATTCAGAATACTTTCTGCTGACAAAGTTTACCTAACTATAGCTTCTAGAATCATGTTAAAAGTACAGAGCCAGTCAAGAGACAGACATTTGTTCTGGCTTGTTTCCTAAAATTGGACAACTGATGACAAATTCTGCCATTGAAGACCAAAATATTATAAATAGATTAGCGTGTTACTCATTTTTGGTCATTTGCCTTATATTTCTTAGGGAACCGCCCTTGTGCAAACCATCCAACAAGTCACAAGGAAAACTGCAGACATCCATGTCAACTCCACAGGCATGTGCTGGGCTCCCTGTGCATAGATGCCCTTGAGTGTCTCCATCTGCCTCAGCTGGCCAAGGACTTTGGCCCATCTCACTCAGTCCATGCTATAGGCCAGGAAAGAAATGATTGTTAAGATTATAACAGATTAATGATCGAGCAGATCAGCCAAAAATTACTATGTGTTGCTGCTGAAGAAAAACACTAAGAAACACTGATCAAGGTCCTGTCTTATCTCATAAATTCTGTGTTTCAGAAGCAATTTTGCTTTTGAGGTTTAAGCACCTCACAGGGCTAATACAGCTTTGAACATTAATGAGTCATAAAAGAGACTGGAATAAGGTTACAAGCTACTAGGGCATGAAGGAAATAGAGGCTGGCACAATTCACACAGCACAAACAAAAGATCCTTCATATCACTTCAAATGTGAAAAAGAGTGAGATGCTAAGCAGCAACAGACTCAGCCCAGACATTTCCCACTCAGTGCCTGGGACCCTGCCACCCCACAGGATTAGTGCAGGGTGAGCTGCTGAAGCTCATGCCCAGCCTGTGGAAGAAGTGTTTGTTGAAGAATTGTTTGAAAGCAGGAACCGAGAGGAAAACTAGGGCCTAACCAAAGTTTTGGAATTACCAGGCTCGCTTAGGGTGATACACAGTTGCCACTTCCAGGATGGCTAGTGCACACGGACTCAGTTCCTCCACAGTTCCCTGGGCAACACAATCTGCGCTCCTCACAGCTGCAAAGGGGAGTAATGGAGGATGGAGCGGGGTGAAGACTCTGCGGCCAAACTCCGTTGCGCTCCCTGTGCTGGGCTGCTGATAAGCCGCACAGTGGCTGTCTAATGGGAGATATACGATAACATGTCCGGTGCTGAGCCAGCAAAGGTGTCAAATCACTCCTTTCAGATGAACTTTGCTTGAACTTTGCTCATTATAATGTGAAAACCACACCTCCATCCCAAAAGTTACCCACCTCCGAGGTACGACCACCCCTCACTGAGCATGCGCTCTAGATTTTCAATTAACGGTACCTTTAAATGAAAGCGAGAAACTTTTTCACCAATCAATAACAATATTAAGTACGACTCTAGTGACTCAAGTTCCACCTGAATGTAAAGAAAAGTATAAAAGGTGAACTAAGGATGTAAAGCTGGGGGGAAGAAACCATCATAACTCCTTGGTCAGTCGACAGGCTGAGCCCCCTTCCCTCCCCTCGCACTGGGACGCTGCCTGAGGAGACTAGGAAGTGAGAGGGAAGAATCCATAATAAATTCTGGATCAGTTGATGCACTGATCCCCCTTTCCTCCCCTTGCATCAGGACGCCGCCTGAGGAGACTCGATACTGAGAGCCCTCTCCCATCTTCTGGGGTGAGTGATGATTGCACATTTGTACATCAGAGCTAGCTAAAACCCCACGCTCTAGTAGAGAATTTTCTGTACTGACATCCGAAACCTGCTTTGTAAATGTTGCATTTGAATAAATCATACTGTTTGTGAACTCGGCTACTTTTTGGGGGGAGGCGATCGGACCTACAGTTGACAGGCTGTTCGTGAATCCAATACTGCCAGAGTCGAACTTATAGGTGATTACTCTATTTGGGAACTCGATTCGCTCCTAGAAGGCGATCGGACGTACGGTCCACAGACTGTTTGTGAATCCGATACTGATTTGATATCTCCTTTCCTCCCACCACCACCACCACTACGGCTTTCAAACTGCAACATTTTCACACAGCCTTACAAAAGCAGCAAACTCAGCTGGCTACTCCAGCCTCACCTGTTAGTTTACTGCTGTATCTATTACCTAACAGTGCTGGCAAATATTTCTGACTTTCACCTGAAAATTCCCATAGATATCCTATGTCTTCCTCTGAATCCAGCTGTCCTTTACCTGAGGCAGAAAGCTCCTTTCATACTCAAACTACAATCCCCACCACCACTTTTTTTTTTTTTTTTTTTTTTTTTTTACTGTTTGCTCTACTTCTAGGCAATAACCAAAGCTATTTTGATAGTAAGACTTCATTTTCTTCATGTAAAAGAAGAGCTAAATGCATTAAGCTATGTAAAATCCAAATCAATATTTCCTTACATGTCTTCTGAGGAATCCCAAAGTACATGATAGCTTAAAGCTATCTTATAAGATACCTTGATGATAAGATAGGGATCATTTGAGCCATTGCTAATATGAAATATTTCTCATACTTCTAGGAAATCTCTACTAAGCTGGAGAGAGATAAGAGACACATTTCCAGAAAAACTGAAATGGCTTTAACTCCTACCACATCTCTATGAAAGTAGCACACAATCAAGAGAAGAAAAATCTCACCATCCCTATAGTGATACGAAGGTTTCTGTTATTAAATAGGCTGTAAGGACATCATGGATTTCAATAAAAGAGCACCTTAAATTCAGCAAGTACTCGTACTTACTTTTCAATGCCCTTGAGAAACTGTGCTATCACATCTAATGCATCTTTCGTGTAGAAGCTACTCAATTTAAGCCGAGGGAGTGAATGGAGAAGGTCCCAAAAGTGAGGTTGCTTATACAGATTTTCTATTCTGGAAATCATTTCCTCTGCTTCATTCAAATTCACCTTTATGTAAGGGAAATATTTAAAACATGACAATTCTTCAAAGGGGAAGGAAAATAAAACCACACACAACAGCAGCAGCTGCCTGTTACAGAGCTGGAAGAAACACTAAGCTATCACTTTATGATCAGAAGCATAACAAGACATGCTGTACTTTCTAAAGAAGAGTTGCCTTTAAGAACCAACATAGAAGTATTTAGCCCTCCAATCAGATTTTAAGTGTGGGTAATAGAGACTAGGATTCTGACAGGGACATCCCATCTTCCTTACATTTTCTTCCTGGGGAAATAAAAATAGTAAGTAAAAAAAACAAAGATTAATTGATGGGACTTCTTTAAAGAGGAATTGCCTGAGGTAAAAAAAGATGTATTATAGGACTACACCATCACAAAATACACAAAATACAGGATTTAGCTTAACTTTATTGAACAAGCCTTATTTCTCTAATTGAATATTTCTGTAGGACTTTTCTGGATAATATTCAGCAACAAGAGCATGGCTTATACAACAAAAGAGGCTTGTGTGTAAATGCTCTGTAACTGATAGTCCACTTTCAACACTTTCATGCTGATAAACACAATTGTTTTTATTTTATATTCCATTCCAGAAAGGAAATTTCATATTGATACAAGTCTTCTCAATCAAATTTCACATGAGCAATGTAAAGTTTTGATGCTACTAAAATGTTATCCAATTCAAAATTATAATCAGAAATCTGGGTTTCATGAAGTATCAGTTGCCATCACCCAACTATGTAGAAAATCTATTGTAAGTATTTTTAAAGTGAAGCCAGTGATTTGCGAAAGGTACAGAAGTGACAGCAACAGTGACAAATTAATGTGCCCATTCGGTTGCCTTTTTCTTTCCTGCAAAGATTACCAAGTAATTGAGAGAGTGAAAGACTGATCTATCAGGATTTCACAAAGAGCTAACCCACATATACAGTCAGAGATATTCTGGAAAAAAATCATGCTGTATTTGTGAATCTGCCTTCTGTCACGCCCAGTTGAATTTGCTTGTCATATTTAGAATTCAGTTTTGCGATTTATTAAGTAATCGCCTCCAAATAGCATCCCCATATTTTCGATTTTTAATATTAAGCACACATTAAGGTAAAAGCAACTTGTAAGATATTTTATAACATGATTTCATATGGCTATTCAAGCTCTGGCAGATGCACTTTCATAAACCTAATAAATAGCCTTTCAGCATTTTTTAAAGCAACTAACAGCCTAGACTATTTTAAAATCAGTAATTTAACAGTTTTTTTTAATCATATTTCCAATGTTTTTCCCTTGAAAAGGGTACTTTTTTGAAAAGATACTTTACTAAAACTTGACAGAATACATATTTCTAACCATTATAATAAAGCTGCCTCAAAATCCAGAACTGCAATTTAGAAATAAACTGTAAAAATACTTACAGTGAGAAAAGTGGTGCTGTTATGGAGCCCTGTAAAAATCAAAATATTTTTCCTTTACAGAGAGGCATCATTAACTTCAGAAAAAATCATTTTATAAGCAACAGCAAGTAGTACAGAACAGACATATCAGGCTTGTAACACCTCTAGAAAGCTAGTGACCCATTAATTTTCTGTGCTTTCCATTGTTTTCATTATTATCAAATAAACTGTTTTAAAGAAATGGTTTATCACTGACTCATCAGTAAGAGAATTATCATCACCACAACTTCCAGAACGTAGCAGGCTCAGACAGCAAAGCGTGAAGCTGCCCGATTTACCAAAGCCCAGATCTGCTTAAACCCTCAGCCAGAAAGACAAGTAGGAGAGGGTCCCCAAGGCCTGTCCACCTGCTACGAAGTTGCTCAGCATGCAGGGGGACAGAGGGAAAACCTCAGTACTTCTATTTCACTCTTCCCACACAAAGACTGATTTGTTTGCCTATAGTCACCAGGTGTTATCAGCTGGTGTGGCTTTCTATCATCTCTTTACTCTTAATACAGCATAGACTCCAACAAGGGGGAAATCTAGGTCATTCCCTAGAACATACCCTTCTTCCTAAATCTTGACCGTTACATTTGAATGCACATTAGACTGAGCACTGATTTAGCCAACAAAGAAACCATTTGTGAAAGGTGACTTTCACTGGGAATTTCATGATGGCCACAGAACATAACAACGCATTTTTCCTAGATTAGGTAAAATTGCAAGGGGGTGAGAGGACAGGATTTTTACGATAATTATTCCCAAGTTCAGTGGTTTTCACTATCTGACAAAGGAATTCATCTGAAAGATCATAGTTTACCTGAAAACCTTGAGTCTTCTTCCCATAGTTTTTCCAAAGCCTTGGCTTTCTCTGTGGTCTCAATAAACCCTTTTGCAAGCTCTTGTATGTCTTTCATGAAAGCAAGATCAGGTCCTATATAGCTCCTCTCACCACCTTGAAAGCCAGAAGTACTTTTCACAAAAGAAAGAGGAAAAAAAGAATTAAGACATGAAAACAAATAGCTCAAAGATATGCATCACCTCACAGCAGCACTTTCAAGCCTTTTGTTTTTTTCCTTCTGTCTCCTCTTCTATAAACTAGGATGCATTTATCTAATTCTTATTTTATTCAGTTCATCAGATGTGAAATGTACTACTGAGTTGTAAAATCTTAGGGAGAAGGACAGTGAGAACTGATGTGCTGGAGAAGTTCACCTATACCAAATAACCCTATTCTGGCAGCAGCCAAAGGAGGACACAATCCAAGAAGTCTTTACCATATCTGAACATATTTAAGTCTTTCCCAGGTCTATCATGAATCCAGCAGATGGATCTTTCATGCCTTGAACACCATAAAGTTCCAGTTTCCCTACTGTATCTAAAGAAAGGCAACATACAACACAACTGTTAGCCAGAACAGGAAATACGCTCAATGTCAGCACAGAGAATACGGATAAGTTCCTCTCTCTAGGACCTGAAGAAAGCTGGTGCTTCAGTTAGGTTATTGAAGAGCAAAAAAACTACATTACTAACTCCGCCATCTTAATAAAAAAGCAGCACATACACTGTATGCCCATTCCCAGGAACATGCCCCTTAAGATCCACTACTATTTGAAAGATAGGAGAACAACATCTGTGGTTAAGTACTTTTGCTTTATGTTGACTCCCACATTAAACTAGCATAGCATAAGTAAACACACGACTCATCCTGGGTTTATAGACACTTTGTTCCCTTGGAAACAGATAAAGACATAGCAAATCTTTGTTGTTGGAAAAAAAAATCTATACAGTTTGTATATGGTTTTACTTGTTTTTTTTTGTATAAGGTTTAAGTACATTCAGTAACTCAAGTAATATTGCTACTAGCTTTTCCCTGATTTTAATTCAGAAAGTTACAACTAAATTCATAACATTATGTTGTCTCTAACAATAATTCAGTGCTTACCTCAAAGTGAAATCAGAATTGCTTATGTTTCTCCAAGAAACAATATTACTTAGGCTACCCCAAGGCATCAAAAACAATGGAATAGTCATCTCTAATATGTTAGTCTGCAACTGAATTATATTTTGCCTTATAGAAAGTCTAGGTTATCTTATGATGAAACTCTGTGCAGCAAGAACACTTTTTTTTTGAATGCATAATTAGTTGTTTTATGATCTCAATTTAAAAGAACTCCATTCCTTTTTTGTCAGACGTATATACATTTTTTTGTTACAGTTCCCAAATCTGATGAGACAAGATTCAAAAAATGTGTACATAAGTGCAAAAAAAAAAAAAAAACCCTCCAGCCTTATCCCTAGTTGATTTACCCTGTTTGATTTCTTCAAGCTAATTGCTGACAACACTACCATGACCTTAATTAACTACCCCTCACCACAATAAATCCCACAAACAGCGCCTCAAAAGCAATGCAGCTCAGCAAGATGAGTTGTGCTTCTTCACAGTTCTCATCAAGAGTTCTCATGCTCTAAGTACAATTTTCAAACCACAAACTTTTTTTTTTGACATAGATCATAGAAGCTTTCAGTAGCAGCGGTAACTCAGCTCAAAGTCACACAAACCCTAGGGCCACTTTGGTGAACAGGGACAGAGCCGGGGCGGGTTGGGTGAGGGAGTGTGGAGGAGAAAACAACCAGCAACATACAATAAGCCAAAAACAAGGCAGAGTTCTAAAAGTCATACACAAAAATGGGAGGAGGAAAGAATTGAGTTGAGACTCTAGGAACAACAAATGAAGCAAAATATAAATCTAAAAGGCAAAGCAAAAACATAACATTACTGTTAGAAGACTATGTATAACATTGCTGTAGTCTCTTAGTTCTTCCATAAATTGAAAAATTACTAAGGTCCCAAAGAATCATTGGGTCAAGAAAAACAGTTTGAGACCATCTACCATTTACTTGGACACTGCATCTTTTTAAAAAACTTGAAAATAGTTTTATTCCCTTAGAGGCTAAAATTAAGAGAAAATAACATTGTAAAAACTATTTAACTTTGATTTCTTATTCGATCTAGGCCTTTTTTTAATCTTTTGGAGTCCACATTACTGAAGTGTTTTCCTCCTAATGATGGATTAAGCTGGAAGATAAAATCAGAGTCACAAGTCATGTACAGATTTGCTTTTTCACTGGATCAGATAGGTCTAATACTCTCTCTCAAAAAAAAGCTACAAAATTATAGACACATGAAGCAGCATGTTTTGCCTCCTCCCCGATTCTTATTCATATGCCGCAACTTTGGAGCAAGGGATGAAGAGAAAATTTAATCTTAAAACAAAGTTCTCAACTACTTCAGCACAGTTATTTGGATCCCAGCTAGGCTGACAGACGGCAAGATTTACATAAATCTTTCCAGTAATGTAACATTTGGGTGAATTAAAGGCAGCACAATTTCCTCACATTTTTTTCCTTTAAATAGTGTTTTAAGACAGACTTCTGTTGTTCAGGAGGAGGCTTTTAGAGCGATTAATAGGTGCACTTTAGCTGTTGTATTTTAAAATACTACATAAATTCCAATACCAATAACACAGAGACTGAAATCTAAGGTTTATAAGTAATGACAGTTGAAAAAGAAGCCCAGGACCTAATTGCAGAGGACATTCTAGCCATCAACTTTTTAAGAACAAGTGGCCAGCACTCAACTCAAGAAAAATCAGCACACAAATCTATTCAGAAAGCAATTAAAGTACTCCAGTTTTCACAGGGTGGGTTTTGAGGCAGGAGGAGATTATGGAGCAATCAGCGGGTGATAAAGAACCTATTTAGCAGCAGCTTTTTAAGTGAGAACTTAAGTCTACACCCCCAGCCCCACAGCTATCTCATCCTTTACTTTCAAAATGTTCCCTCACTACCTGTAAAGCTTCCCTTTACTACCTGTAAAACTGCTCAGAAAACGAGCAGCTCCTTGAAGTCCTGCTGCCCAATGCTCTATGCGCATGTCTATGGCAATGGCTGCGTGGACGGGCGAAGGCCGGCAGGTCACCCCGTGTCCTCTGCCTCCAGGTTAGGGGGTAGGGGACTCCAACTGCTCCCCCTCCCGTGAGCGGTTCGAAGGAGGAGCAAAGGGGTAGAAAGACTAGAAACACTGAAGAAAACACCTGGTAAGCCTTGGAGTGCAGCAGCTTTGAGCTCTAGGGAGAGCTTTGAGGAAAGCAAGGAAGCAACTTAATAGTGAATCTACAGGTGGAGCTATAAAAAACTATCACTGTTGTGCCAGCAGAGATGTGAAGCTAGACTTCAAAACCAGCTATAAGAACAGTTAAAACAAGTGATTTTCAGACAGTTTGCCAGTCAAAATATCAAGTGTGGTACAACAGGGCTCTTCTGCTTTAGGGGGCAGGAGAGGGACATGAGGATTCGTTTAAAAGAAATCAACAGCAGCAGTTGCTAGAACCAATAGAGAGCAAAACCATAAAATGACAAAATGAAGATTCCAGTAGCTTGTAAAAGAGGACACGTGATTAGAACCATGGTTTTAAGAGACGCTATCTATATAATTTCAATAGTAACTCTTCATGCCTTTCCAGAAATAGTTTGAGTACACTTCTTTCTTTATACAATTATTGAAACATTCATATCAGTTGTGACCATGACAAAACACCACAAAAGAACAAGTCTCTGTATTGCTTGAGCATATAAAAGCTATTGGCATTTCCTAAAGCTATGACCCAGAAACAAATTCTGGACAAATTAGCCAGGTATTCAAGATGATTCTTTCAGAACTCGTCTAAGATCTGAACTATGATGCATAATGCCATCTAGACTGGAGATTTTTCGTAAGCTTCACAGCAAACTCTTCATTCAACCTGGCCCCTGGCCCTGCATTAAAAATTTCTCTCTAAAATAGCAAAGCCACAGCTGTGCTGGCTCCCACTCAGCCTGTCACAGAACAGCTTGGAGGCATGACACCAACACATGCACAGGACAACAGTTTACTGCATGTCTTTTGTAGAGAGGCAGGATCTTTCCCACCACACTGCACATTGTATTATAACCCTTCCAAACTAGAGGGAAACAAACAAGCAAAAACTTTCTTAAATTATAAGCAGATGTGCAGGTACATACTCATCAGTAGCTATGGATTATCAGTAGCTATCAGTACCTCAATATAGCTACGCTTATCATGGCATTTCTTTGAAAGTCTTCTTGTCTTTCAGTCAGACGGTGGTTTTCCTAACAGCTTTGTGCACAGAAAACTTGCATCTTGATGTGATGTGCAAAACTCATTTCCAAAAAAATGGCATTCTGCTGTAATTGTACAGTTTTGGCTATTTGAATGGTCTAACATTTTTATGGTGGAGGATCTACAGAAGCCATAGCATAACTTTTGCCAAGAGTAGAAGATAACATATATATCAAACTGATAGCATGGTACAGACTGTGAAAACAAATAATTAAGTGTGAGGATAAAGTGCCTTTATCCTTAATAAAGGCAACATTGTTAATGCATATAAAGTGATATAAATAACTGGCTATGGTCCAAAGTAGATCCACAGAGGAAAGATAATTGCTATTACGGTTCCTATGTCAACTCTTCTTTCCAGCCAACACAGTAGCATTACTAGGATTCAGTTATGTTTTGGTCGATCTCAAGCTGACAATTTGGATCCCTAAGGCTATTGGCAGCCAGCATAAGTCAAAACATCCCTTAGGTTGATCTAATTTATACTGATAGACCTGCTGGAAAAGACTGACCTCACAATGAACTTTGTGTTACCTTTTTAACCTTTTTTCTGACCTCGGCTATATGCTACTAATGTTACGTGGCCATTATGTAGAGTTTATAAATATACATATATAAATGCATTTCATTTACAATTGGAAAAAGAAAATGAAATATATTGAATGTCCCTTGACTCTTAAGTAGGTCTAAGACTGCCTCCAGGAAATTTTTTTTCTGCTTTCCTTTTGAGACAAGA
The DNA here is from genome assembly GCF_059628265.1 of Tinamus guttatus. NCBI lineage: Eukaryota > Metazoa > Chordata > Aves > Tinamiformes > Tinamidae > Tinamus > Tinamus guttatus. The sequence continues at coordinate 1,065,022 of NW_028289069.1, forward strand.
TGTAATTCTAGGAGCTTATTCAAAGCAGTGTAAGTAATCATGCAGAATTTCAAAATAGTTTATACCTTATTAAAGCAATGATCTAGATGCTACTTAAATGTAACAGTATGAACAAAAACTATTATTTTATAAGAAAATAAAAAGGTTTTGAGAATGCTAAAATATTAGCCCCTTTAAAAGCAACTTCAAGATCTTCTTGTACTCATTAACACATTGAAAAACAAGGCAAAGATTCAGAGGCAAGATCACGCATCTTTATGAATGTGGCAGTTGCAGAGAAACTCTAAGTCTGTAGTAGTAAACATTGTCCTGGACAAGCAGACAACAACAACTTCGCTTGTACATTGGAAGACACACACTGGATAGCTGAGTTGTGTCAAGTTTATATATCTTACCGTAAATGTCTGTTTTGCTGTGTTGTATAACTGGTGTTCCTACATCTTGAACCAACATTACAGAAAAGAGTCCGCACGAAAGGATAAAGGCCTCGACTTGGCAAATCCCGAGCTTCCAAATAGCCTAAAAACAAGCAGTAGTAGAATGAAAGCCAGTTACGTTGCCAGTTATAAAGCCTGTACAAGGATGCTGTGTGCCCTTCTCATAGCAAGTGTGAGCAAGTGCTCACCTGTGAGTGAGCAAGTGCTTCATTTAGGAACAACTAATTCAGCACAGAGAGTGAAGAACTATTGTGTTGGACTATGACAACAGTGGGGCATTAGAGAGCAGTCTTTGGAAAGACAATTTTTACAACACTTGCAACATTGCAACATCACCACATGCTTGCTAGCCTGTCTATCCAACGTGCCTAGTGACCTAGATTAGAATTTGGAAATCTTCACAAAAGCAGTATTTCTCCTCTTTTCTCCCAGGTGTTCACAAGATGAAGAAACTGATATTCAGTGGTCTTTCAGTTTGCATATTGTTTGGATAAACAATAACTTTTCCATGTTTTACGAGAACATAAACCTCAAAACAAGAAGGAAAAAAAAGACCACACACTATTCCTTACTAGTACCTCTGTAATTACAATATAATTACTAGTCACAGGGCTCCCATTTCAGCTCATTTCTTTGTTTTAAATAGTCAAAACTGAGAAATAGTTTAAAGACCATTCCCACTCTTCCTTCAGCTGACCTTTTTATAACTATTACTTCAAAATTAACGGAGGGAAATAAGAAAAATATTAAGGCAAGTTTAAATAAACATAATATAGTTCACCAAACTAACAACTGGGCTAGAATTTTTGCTGAATATTCAGAATGGAAAGATGCAGAAATGGAGAAATTGCTACATTTAATAATAGCTACAAATCCTACTTTTATTTAGATTCAGATATCAATATTTAAGAGGCATGTACCATTAGAAGTTGCACCATTAGACAAGCCAGCCTTCAGTTCTTAGAAACTGTGCCTGATGTATAAGATCATTAATTTCAAATTGTGAATGACTAGTGTCAATTGCAGATTATTTTTATCCTTATTTAGCACACAAAGTCATTTTGTGAAAAAGCTCCCCAAGGGCGTGCACTGGATCCCTTCCCACTGAACCAAACACACCCCTATTGGACTCAGACTCTGACAGATTGCCTCCTTCTAGGGCTCTCCATTTGTTCCAATCAACTTGGTTGCTAAAGCTAGTTTGTCCTCCAGTGACTTCAAAGTGACACAAATTAATGTGTTCCCCTTTGTATATGTGCAAAGGTACCAAATCGACAAGCTTTTCATTATTTAGGTAAAAAGAGGAAGGTTGAGAAATAGTCAAGTCATTCCTAAAGCAAACTATTTATACAGAAAACTAAGCACTGAAACCAAGAATGTACTATCACTGTTTTATAAACATGCCGAGCCTTCTTCAAGATAATAAATCCAGAGGCTCTTGTACAGCAAGTATAATTAATTCACACATAATAAGAGGCCCAAAACATACGTGCTTGCCTTAAATAAGAGCTTAGTTTAAGCTCTCGTGCTGTTATATATCCAGATTCTGTCTCCCTGTCCCCCACCTCCCTTCTATCATCTCTTCTGTTCCTGGCTTTTGTTAGTACTGCACTTCATTTTTTTTTTTTCTGTGAAGTTGCTGAATTAGGGAAATTAACCAAAGGTGCTATTCCCTGTAATAACATAAAACATGAATATATCAGAAGTGATTATTAGGCAAAAAAATGGAATAGACCATGATATCATGAGTCCTTGCTTTCTGAATAAATGTGACATTGGACAAGATAAGAGCAAGATGAACTTTACAGTGTGGAGGAAGCCATTACAAGTTTTTGAATTGTAAGTGGAAATAAGAGCATTTATTTTTTGCCATGTGTTCATGCCAAATACCAAGCAAGCAGGCAGGGGCAAGATTCACCCTATCTCACTGAGCAGATCTACTGCATAATCACTTGCCTCTCAGTCAGTCATCTAAATTCAATGTGTTGTCAATATGCATAGAAAAATAAACATAATTAGAAGCCAAATAATTTGCCTTATTCCACAGTCTAAAATTGGCCCAATTAATTGCACCTAAAACTAGGTATTTCTCCATTTCACCCCAGTCCAACATGACTAGCTCAGATCTGCAGCTAGACAAAATTGAATCTCACTATATTTTTTTTCCATTGCCTTTACTACATTGAAATGGCACCTTCTCATTTATTTTTCTAATAGCTCTTAACTACTTTAGGCAGATTGGATTGAACTAGAAGAGTACAGATGAAACACAACATACAGTTTTCCTTGTATTTTGGAGGCTCCTGGAAGCGGATTGCAGCCAGAACAAGGAAAAGTACACACGGCCAGAGTATTTCAGAGAGAGATAGGACCTGAAAAGGGAAGTTGAAACACTGCTAAATAGAATTATTTATTCACAAAATAAATTTAAATTCATATATATTTTAATGAGAAAAACATTAAATATACACTCAACAACTACATAAGGCGAAATAAATCATGAAAAATTAAATAATTTAATTTAAGGCTATTTTTAAAAAATATAACTTAGTTAAATACATTGGTTTCAGAGTACAAAAGCGTTTTCTTCTCCTTCTATATACAAAGTTTGTACATGCTTTCCTCTGATCAATACAAAATTAGCTCTGATACAGTGTTACTACAGCAGCTTCCAGTTTTCCAATATCTGATCCACTTAAAAACAAACAAACAAACAAACAAACAAACAAAAAATTCTGTATCTCTCTGCAATCCCTTATACTTCTCTGAAGCCTGGTGTCCTGGACTCTGACCAGCATCATGCCCTTGTTGCTCCCTAGATCCAGGACACTTGTCAATAGATGCTTACTTTTTACACACAGTCATCCCTTTATCATCTTTTTCATCTACAAACCATCTTTATCATCCTCAGCAGCAGCTCTGAGACATCTTACAGGCATCCTGTTGCTTCCCTGCCTTCCCATTTCCACTAGCAAGGTGAAGAAAGACTGAACAAGTCATACTCACATGATACATAGCATGTCCCTCCACATGGGCAGGGAGGTTGGGATCCTTGATTGAGCTGCATGCAGGGAGGAGAGAAAGGAAAAAAAAAAAAAAAAAAAAACCACACACACAAACACATATTCCTAGCCATTTCAGTTGCAAAACAAGGAGACAATACGAACTATATATAAGTACCTGAGAGGGTATGTAGGGAGGATGGGAGAATGAGGCCAAACTTTTCTCGGTAGTGGCCAGGGACAGAACAAGGGATAATGGGTGCAAGTCGAAACACAGAAAGTTCCATCTCCACGTGAGGAAGAATTTCTTTCCTGTGAGCGTGACAGAGCCCTGGAACAGGCTGCCCAGAGAGGTTGTGGAGTCTCCTTCTCTGGAGATCTTCAAAACCTGCTTGAATGCAGTCCTGTGCCACGTGCTCTGGGTGACCCTGCTTGAGCAGGGGGATTGGACTAGATGATCTCTAGAGGTCCCTTCCAACCTTACCCATTCTCTGTGCGATTCTGAGGCTGCTATGCAAACAACTTGGAAAGCACTTCTAGGTTTAACCATAAAAGTACAATGAACACACAAATACTTTATTTACTAACAAAGACAGAATAGAAATGACAAAAAAATCTTGTTAAACATGAAATTGGAGATATTTTAAAGGACTTTTAATTTCTCTGAAGACTTGAAAGTTTTATTATTAACTGAACAGGAGATGCCAAAACCATGAGCAAGAGGTAGGTGCAGACTCTAAGGACAGATGGTCAAGGTCATTTATGCAAAGGCTCCAGGTGCAGCTAATCGAGGCGATTTGAGCAGAGGCTGCAGGTGAGGCTGGTCAGGGCAATTAGGGTCTATTAGTGCCCTCAGGGCCCTGATGTCTCTGAAAGCAATTAGGTACATCTAGGTATTCACTTAATAATGTCTTTCAGATACAAGAGTCACGTATCACCTACCCTTCCTTGCTTCTCCTTACCTAGAGCACTTCCTTGCATCATGGGGAACGTTACAGGGAAGTATTATATGATATTTCCCCTTAGCAGGGACGAAACAAAAGCTTTCCAATAAAAAAAAATTTTTTCCAACATTTCACAATGAAGCAAGGTTCTGACTTCAAAATGTGGAGTAGTTCACTGAAACAAGTACACAAATACACTCATTCTGGACTTCCTGCGCCCCCCCCCCCCCCCCCCCCCGTTCTCATTTTAGGTTACTTTGAGCACATTTGTTCATATTTAGGGTAACTGGAAATTAACTGGACTTTCTCCATTGAAATTCCCTCTGGTATGCCATAAGATCAAAGGTCCTGCTTTCACAGGCTGTGATCTATAATTTGGGATAAAACTTTGCGTGGTATTCTTCCTGCAGATTTCCATGGGCCTTGTATCCAAGGTAGTCTTTAATTAATTGATTTGGACCCATTCCTAGGCTTTATTTTTTTTCCCTGCTCTTTTATTTTAAAAATATATTGTACTTTAAGATTTTGTACCCATTGAGAATTGCTGCTGGATAATCGAATGTTACTTAATAAGCAAAACAGGAAGAGGGGAAGAAATAACCAGTTTATAGGTATAAATGTTATCTGTTTCCATAGAAGAGGATACTCTGTGAGTCAATCACTTACACAGACAGTAATACAGCAGGGTATGCCAACTATAGAATGATTACAGCTGAGAAATCTCTTTGTTTCAAACTCTTCTAAAGGAATTTTGCTTATTCAGAATATCCAAAAATCTTGCATGCAAGAAAGGGTTAATCCCAAATCTGTGATTAACAAAATGAAGATTCTTAAAATACAGAAGCAGCATTTTTTAAAATGGACACTCTCTGGATTTTTTTTTTTTCAGATCTAGGGATCAAAATGAACAATTCACAGTGCCACTAGCTTTGTCACTGCAGCAGAAAAGCACCTAATGAAATGATAGGAGCTATAAACGGTTGTTACACTCCTTCTCAGCTGAATTGCCCTAAGTTATTGTCATTCCCCTGGGAAACCTCATTGCGCCTAAAGAAAAAGATAGATAGCAATGATTCTTAACAAATTTATAAAATTCAGGGTTTAATAAACATACCAAATTCATGACTGGAGAATACCAGTTAGCCAGGCAAGTACAGGGCTATTAGTCTTACTTCTGCTGTTTGAAAGGTTTTTAGAAAAACAAAAATATATTTTCCATTTTCAGTTTATCTCTGGTATTTCAGTAGGCATCAAGGACTTATCAAAGGTAGATTTTCTGGTCTAAAATGTTTATGCCTTTCTTTGGTATAGTACCAAGCATAGGTGGCAATAATAGTAATTGCAAAGATTGTAGGAATATTAAACAGCAATTCCTTTGACCACATTGCCTTAGCAGCCTCCAGCTGGCCTTACTGCCATCTCAAGAACTGCCTGAACATCAACAGCAACAACCATACAGCAAGTGCTTGGATATGAGGGACTCCGAAATAATTTGTCCCCAAGCACTGAAAAAAGCCTTAAATGGTCTTCTGGTGAGATAGTGATTTCTAGATGGGGGGGGGGGGGCGGGGAAGAAAAGCAGCTGACTTCTAGCAGAGTATGTGATATGGAGAAATTGGGGTAACTACAAGAACTGAGAAGGGGGCTGCAGAGGCAACAACAATAGGTCGGGTTGAAGTGAAAATCATCGGGAGGACACAATGAACCATTAGTGACCATATTTAGCAAGCTATTCCCAGTAGAGGTAGGGAGTAATGTGTTATACAAGGGAAACTTGTGTTCAAACAAGACAGACCGCAACAAGAATAGGTTCAAAGAAAGGGAATCCTAAAGAACAGAGTCCCTTGAGCCACCGCTTTGCCCAGGCACTGATGGGAACCAGAGTGAGAGACTGCTATTCTGGTGTCCCTTTTCTCCTCTAACTTATATAAGGAGAAAGCATGTATTAGAGCAAAAGCATTTAGGATTTGCATTTTATCTTCTGTTTAGCTTTAGTGTTGTCCCAGCAGCAAACTTGGTTAGTAAAAACTACATAAAAAAACACTAATCTCAACAGTAAAATATTTCTCTTAAATTAAAATATAACTAGGAAATGCAGTGATAATAAATTTAAACAATACGGTTTCTGGTAGTATGTATCTCCTGACCTCACAGAATCCCTAGTTCAGAAAGCTCAAACTTCTGAAAACTAGCAAGTGTGAAGGTACATTCTACACAACTGCAATCTCAAACTCTGACTGATGTCCAAACTTAGCTATTACATACTCTGCCTTTGTTCGTGTTAATAAGCTGGTGCCTGTATTTGAGTCAAAACACTTCCTGTATGCAGAACAGCTACAGTGTTGTAGTATGGCCCCTTCACCCCTCACTGCATGTGATAACATCTAATGCTGCAGGCTTTCTCACAATGGCAAAGTACTTCCACAGACCACACCAAAAAATAACCAGCCATGTCCTTCCTTAAATAAGTATTATATAAAAAACCAAACCCTTAAGATTATCTAAATAAATAATTCTCTAAATCATAAGTTTTTGATATGTTTAAGTGAAATATTTCTGATAGGAAGAGCTAAAGATTTATGTAATTGAGGTAATCTTATCTGAAGCAGCCAGCATTCCTCTTTGCAAATCTCTGGAACATCACAGATGAGGGAAATCAATGACAAACAGTTAATTGTAGTGACATTAACATATCTGTTTTGCACAAAAAATGTTAGCTCACTTGAGAGAATTCCCTTCCTTCCATCTTAAAAAATAAATCACATGTCCATCACAGTTAAACCAGGAAATTTCATCTCCTATTAGCGTATTATTTTAAAGCAGCCACCCGTTTTGTCTGCATATTGCAGTTTAAAAGGATAAAAAAAGCTTCGTACAGTAGATAAGAAAGGAAATCTAAAAGTATATATAATTTTAAGATATCATAATGGCATTCACCATATCTAGATTTTGATCTCGATTATACAAGCTTTATTACATCACCAGCAAGACCCAAAACATGAGGGAAATTCATTTGCATCCTCACCATTGCTACAAGCACCAGTAGTGTCTAATGGTAATTAACAGGGAAGCTGAGACTCTTCAGAAACTTTTATGTGGTTTCCTGTCTCATTTACAAATAGGCGAGCATTGCTATATTCAGCCATTTTAGAGCTAAAACTCACCATTCTATTTCAGACAATTAGAAGCCTAAAGGCAAAACCAGAGCTTTGGCAGCCAGCTGATTTTTAATAGTCAGTAGTGAAAAAGGAAAATCAAGAAATAGAGATACATTCTTTCCAACAAATTAACATATATATATATATACACACACACATATATGGTTTGCTTTATAATTTCCTGAAACTCACCGGTTGCCTCACACGGCAGAGCCAATTCTTCCAAAACAGAACCTTGAACTGGTGAACAGCATTTCCCATCCTGTCTTGTCTTTTCTTCCTCCACCTGGAGAGTGGCTTCTTAAGGGCTCTCTAACTAAGAATCATCTCACCAAGCTGTCTGGGCATATGCTTCACTAGCAGATTTATTCCAGCACAAGAGCAAGGTGGTGCAAGAGATTTGTCTGCTTGCCGAGAAAAGATTAGATTATGTTTCTGCCTCTTGTTTTGCATGCACGGAGGATCTCATCTTTCCACTTGCTTCTCAGTGCGATGAACAGTAAGGGGATGGGTTTATATAAATGCCTTCAGGGTGCTTTATTCTTCAGCATATATTCTGCACTTGTTTCTCCTTTGCTGGAGTAAAAACGAATGCAAGTAACAGCAAAACAAACAAACAAAAAAACCCCAAAACACCAACAGTATATAAGACATCTTCATTTTTTTCCTAGATTTGGGTGACTATTTGTCATTGTTAATTTCATTTTGTGTGCTTACTCTTAGTTTAGTGAAAAGAGAACAGTCAGAAAATAAGTGCATATTTTTGAGCGGAATGCTCAAGTTTCTGTATTCATCAATAAGGGGGTTTCTCCACAGTTTGGTTGAAGAGCAGGACAAAGGGAGGGGAGACTGAGCGGAGCCATGAGCGAGTGGGACAAAAAGAGCCATCTGCAACGAGATGGGGGCCTTTACAAAGGAGGGAAATAGGGCAATTCCCCCACATTCTTCAGCAAGGGGGACAAAGGAGTTGATGAGCTCAGGTGAGAACAGATGGCGGGAGGCCGGAGTTCGGTGTAGGAGGGCCGGGAAGGCTGTAACTTCTGAGTACCTTGGCCAATGGGGAAAAGGAGAGGGCGTCCCTCGGTCGGGAAATTAGGATGCGTCCCCCAGCAATTTGAGAGACCTGACAGGGATATGCCCGGTGGACTCTCCCTTTATTTGAATAAAGTTTTAGGACTCCTCTGTCTCCTTTTTGGACATTCAGTTCATGACACCAAGATTTTCCGCACATTTTTAACTACATAGCTTTGATGTTTTACTATGTGGAAAGGATGACTGCTGCCCTGATTGGGACTGTTACTTTGAGGAGAGGATTAAACCTTTCATCCGTTTGGTTCTCGACAAAAGGGTGGCCTAGGAAAAGACTCAGGATATCATCCGCCAAAGCTCTCACTACAGTTAGTGGCGAGATAGCCCATTTTTAAAATCTGAATCATGCATCACACATGGTTAGGACAGTGGTACGCCTGACAGAATATTATGCATCTCTCAATAGTGCTTAATAAATCTCATCATCCTTTTTTTTTTCTTTTTTTTTTTTCTCTGCAAAATATATTACTATTGAATGAAAATGATGTTTTAACAATCACAGGTATTTTTCCTCATCAAGACTAAATCACAAAAATCAAAAACCTTTTGGATATAGAAGCCGTTAGCAAGGAATCTGGCTTCCACTAGATTTGAGCTGAAAAGGCATTCTTGTTTTTACTCCACTTCAGACTGACTTGACTCATTATCCTATTAAAATCCTAATGTTTGAAACTGTACATGTTGCTGTTTTAATCCGTGCATTTGCCATGGGTGCAAGGAGTAGAGAAATTAATAAAACACAAATTAAATAGTTGTCGTGAATACCAGTAAAAATCTTGTACTAGCAATGCAGAAACCACAGATGAAGTCATGGCAGAAAATTGGCCTCTTATTGAAGTCATTGGCATCCTTGTGGCCAAGAAGGCCAATGGGGTTTTGGGGTGCATTAAGACAAGTGTCTCCAACAGGTCAAGAGAGGTGATCCTGCCCCTCTACTCAGCCCTGGTGAGGCCACATCTGGAGTATTGTGTCCAGTTCTGGGCCCCACAGTACAAGAGAGATGTGGAGCTGCTGGAGAGAGTCCAGTGCAGGGCTACAAGGATGATCAGGGGCCTGGAACATCTGCCCTATGAGGAAAGGCTGAGGGAGCTGGGCCTGTTCAGCCTGGGGAAGAGAAGGCTGAGAGGGGACCTATTAGTGTCTATAAATATCTCAAGGGAGGCAGTGAAGAGGATGGAGCCAGCATCTTTTCAGTGGTGGCCACTGACAGAACTAGAGGTAATGGCCACAAACTGAAACACCAAAAGTTCCACAGGAACTTAAGGAAAAATTTCTTAACAGTGAGGGTGACAGAGCACTGGAACAGGTTGCCCAGAGAGGTTGTGGAGTCTCCTTCTCTGGAGATCTTCAAAACCCACTTGGATGCAGTCCTGTGCCACGTGCTCTAAGTGACCCTGCGTGTGCAGGGGGATTGGACTAGATGACCTCTAGAGGTCCTTTCCAACCTTAACAATTCTATGATTCTATTCTATGATCTATAATATGACTAGCTGAACACCTTTATACCTCAAGTATCATGGGTTTTCCTGAGACTGAAACATTACTGATTACTGAAGCATTTGCCTAAATATAAATTTAGGTCCTCAGGATATATAAATAACCTAAGTTCTTCAGCATTTTCCTGTATTGGTTTAAATATGTTTGTATTTCTAAGGCAGAATTAATTAATTTATGTAAAATAACGGGCCCACTGAGCACTGCTTCAGTTTTCATTAACTCACATCTCACTTGTGTTCCTCCTTCATGGCTTCGGCATGACACCTCCTGCTGCCAGCAAACACATTGCCACCTTCCTGCTTCCCCCAGAGCTGTTGAGCAGCCCTGGAAGGTGCCCCACGTCCCATCATCCCTGCACTGCAGAGCTCCCCTCATCACACTCCCTAAGGAGGCACAGTGGATCTGGGCCAAGGACCCAAAAGGAAGGATGTGCCTCACCAAGGAGCGTCACTTCACGTCCGCTGCTTGCATAAGGGAAGCTTCTGCTTCTAGTCAAGGCATGCTTAAATCCCCGATATGTGGGTGAGATGAAATTTCTGTGGACAGTCTGAATATGCATTTTCAAAACAGTATTTCTCACTGCTTGAATCCTGTGAAAATATTCATGGGTTCATATAGTAATTTTGGAAAGCTGTATTGTGCGAGTTATAGGAAAAGTGAATTACAAATGATTATTTATCAAACCAGCCGACACGGAGGACGGTTGCTGACTAATATGTAAGCTAAAACGTCTCCCATGAATCACATGCGAAATTTTTTGAATAAGTAATTCTGCAAAATCTCTGCTCATATGCATAATATGTTATGTTGCGTATAATTATATACTCTCAAATGTTGCTTTTTTATGCTGAACAGCTTTTTGTGTATATATGGAACAACTACTTTGTATGTAATTAATATTCAGTACCGATGAATTAGTCTCCTTGTTACACTACGTAAGAAATGCAATAGGCAAGTCCTTTCACCAGTAAGTTGCTTACTTCATTGCCCATATATATCCTTGTCCTTCCCTCAAGAGTTTCATTCTTGCCTAGGACAGCATCTCCCAATAGTAGAATTTGATTATTTTTTTCCAGGAAACAGTAAAGTAAAAGGTATCTGATAAACATACAACCAGGAATTCTCTCTATAGTGGCATGGAAAATTGGTTCTAGAAAAAGGATGAATAAGCTTGATTGCATTCTTTGCAATGTTATAAAAATATGAAAACAACCACTCCAAGCCAATGACAGAAGACAGACAGTGATGCTAAAAATTAAGCAAACAGACAGTGAAAACAAATTGATTCTGAATACTTATGGGAATAAGTTTCAGCTTTATTGCGGCCATTATGAATACATTTTTGAACGATCTAAGTTTCATCAACTAACAAGTCAATTGGTTTAAGAGCTCCATGTACAAGGAGCTTAAAAAGGTTCAATTGCCATGCAATTGCTGATAAGCTAAATAAACTACGTACTTTTAAACATCTTTGACAGACTGGCTGTAGTCGGCAGCAACGCTTGACATGGACAAGTTAGAAAGTCACGTGTTTCATCATGTGCTCCACTTGTACCTTATGGAATGGAAAAACAAATGTACAGAATCAAATCTCCAAGCGAGGATAAGGCAGCACAACCTGCCCGTGTCTGGTTTGGCCTAACCTTCGTAGGCCTTGTTGGGACTAAAACTTAAAAGTTTCTTGTTACAGTCTGCAGGATATTCAAAACCACTGGGGCAGGAAAGGCAGAGAGTATTCTGCTACCAATTACCCTTGGTTTTAAAACTCCACTGCTCATAAAAAGATACCATCTATGTGCCTTATCTAGTCTACACTTTTAATATGTGCTAATTACAGTAGATTGGCAAGCACATTCAAAGAAATGGTTTATTGGCTAGACTGGTTAAAGCCCAGGAGCGAAAAATACTGCGTGGTAGGCAGGAATGCAGCCTGGTGGTGCTGATAGCATGGCTGGGAATCTGGTCAACTGATGTATTTTCCTACCGCCACCCTCAATTTGTTTCACAATGTTTACTTTGTGATTACAAGTTTTGCTTTAAACATGGCTAGGAGTCCTGCTTCTAAGCATTTAGAGCTTATAGACCTGTTTTGGAGGCCAATCACCTTGAGGATGCCACCGATTAGCCGCACCTTTCCTCTCTGTAAAGCTGAGGCCAAGAAATGTTAGACATGGGCATGGTCACGTAATAGGGTGCTTTGAAAAGGAAGCGCAGGTTAGAGAAGCAAACCCTGCCAATCTCCCAAACAAGACAGTGGCTGGCTTGAGCTTCTGAGGAGTTGTAAGAATTTTATTCTTGTGATACGCCAGGTGGGTTGTAGGCTTCCAAAATTTTTCTCACAGTTACATGTTCAGAACTGACAAGAAGCATCTGGAATCAGGTTTCTGTCTCACACAGAGCCGGCTTGGTCTGCCTTTTTCTGCCTGTGCGTTTTGTTTGGAGCCTGAACAGAAGCATCACCCCTGTCAGCACTATTGCTCTGTTCAGTGACCTCCTTTCTCTTCGTTACACAGTGAGTAAATGACTGTTTCAATTCATATGCTACTTTGCTACTTTATTAAGAACAAAAATAACAGTAATCCAAAATTTTTTTAGAATGCATATAGCAAAGTTAATCCAAATTAAACACTAAGAAAATTTGAATGAAAGTGAACTTCTACATCGTATTGCAAGCAGGAATGGTCTCGTTAAACTACGCGGAGCTTTAGTTGGTATTTGGTACAGTTGTATGCAGACTCACCTTCCAAAGCTACCAGTTTGGTGCTCCCAGTCCTGCGAGACACATTCAGAGCAGAGCTGACTACTGATGGACCAATCTAAAAACATGGACTGTTCAGTTTCTTTCACCTACCTTACCAATAGAAAGGAAGCACACCTCTTTTTTTCAACTTTATAAAATTCAGTTATTTGTGCACTTTATTTAAGAATATATTCAGAACGAGCAGGACTTGAGGAAAAATACCCAGTTTTATAACACAGTGCACAGAAAATCCTCTAAAGTCAGAGCCATAAAATAACACTGATCTCAATTACTTATGAGGTAGGTTAAAAAAAGAAACTACGTATTAAGCACTATTATATTTTCAGAAAATACTGAAAATATCCTCAGGTAAGAATTATTTTGCTTGCTTTTTAAAAGGTAATAAACTCTTTTAAATTAAGTACTGTTGGCAGCAGATCATTTCAGAGAGCTAATTTTTTAGGATTTTCCATAACTTCTATTAAAGATGACCTTTCTCTGAAGTGTATCCGGATATCAAAAACAAATACTCACTTTTTAAAAACACTAATCAAGTTACTGCTCATTCTCGGTCTATTGCAAATGTGAAGCAGAAGTTATTTTATTCTAACACATCTACAGTGTTGCCTAAACCTTGGCTTTAATACAAAGGTAGAAACAGGTTGGAAAAGGATAAATAATCGAAGAACAGATCATTTGTAAGAACCAATATTTTTTTCCCTTTTACAATTCTATGCTATTCATATCTTCCACCTTCCTCCCTTGCTTTTTTCCCATCATATATCTGGAATAAACTGATTCAGTTAAGTATTGCTGGGTATGGAGCAGCACCAAAGAGAAAAAGTCAGCCTTGGATTTGAAATGGAGGTTTCGGGAGTTGGCAGAATTTGTGAACTGACCAGGAGATGCTGCACTATGTATTAGCAATGATACACTGCAAGTTCTCTGTGCCCTCAGTATCAACACTGCAAACCCTGATTCATATCCTGCATCCTACATGACCTTGTTTTCTATATAATACAGACACAATGGGAACAGTTAATATTAAAGAACTGATTTGCATATAAAAGTCAGTGAAATATTCTGTAATTCCTTATAGGCCTATCTGTAAAATCTAAAAGAAGGTAACTTTAATGGTGGATGCGTGCTGCTGAGTCATATCTTTATCTCTCTGTGCAGTTGTTCTTATCAAAGTTACATTATGGTAAGAGTTTCCTCTGAAACAAAGAAAATTATTTTTTGCTCCTAGGGGAATTAGACGGAAGCGCAATTGCAAGATGTGTTTATAAAGCACCCTCTTGTATGGGGAATACAGTATTTCAGGATGGCCACTAATGGAAAACCACAGGATACGCCATTTCCTTTGCATCCTTTCCCCCCGCCTCCTCCTCTTCAAGGTGTCATACATTTCTTTGCTCCAAATTTTTGTAAACACAGAAGAAAAATACTGCAACACACACAAAAAAAAAGAAAAGAGAAAAAAAAGAAAAAAGGACACTGCTATAAAGACCAGAGGAAGGAGAGAAAACACATCAGAAGAAAGTGAATGGTTGAAGTCTCCCACATATTTCTGCTGGGGACTGTAAAATTAGTCTTGTGTACTTATTTCTGTAGAATCACCCCAATTATTTGAACCTTAGCTCCAACTATCCCACACCTCACTGAGAGTTATATTCCATCATGTATTACGTAACATCTCTCCTAGGAGAGCTTACGAATTGTGTGAGAGAAGTACCTGTTTTATATGACTGCTGATACAAAAACTTTGTAGTTTCCATTGTTACACACGGTTACATGATTTGGGATTTTTTGTTTACCACATGTTCCAGATTCCTGCTACTCCTCCTTTATAAAAAATTCACAGCAGACTGTATCTCTAATTTATAGCTATTGCACTATGTTCCCCCAAAGCTCAATACAACCATATCAGATGTTTCATTGCTGTCTCGATAAAGGCTTTTTTTTAATGTATAAAACAGAAACCATTCAGATACGGAGCCCACCCCACTGGACTCCTTCCCTAAACTTTGGGAGAAAAAAAAGACATTCTCTGAACATTCTCTCTACATTTTATAGCCCAAATATAAAATAAGTATTTTTATCTTTTCTAGTATCCACCCCCATTATTTCCCACAGTCTAAAGATCATCATATTTTCAGAGATTAATGCCCTTTGGCAGTTTCCCACCCCCAGGAATCGTTCCTTACATTTTTAACATTTTCAGCAAGCTGCTTGTGGAGTTTCTGCTACTTCTTGATGAATAGGCCTACTACTGGATCGCTCTCTCTTAGATCAGTTGTAACAAGTTGTCCATGTACTGCAAACTATGAGTCTAAAAAATTCTGTTACTCCCAAGGGAGCTAGACCATCCATTGCAGAAGAGAGAGGTTAATGCGTTTTTCTCAGCTGAGCACATATTTATATTCTACCCACAACAGAAAAGTGGCTAGGAATATAATAATAATAATAATAATAATAATAAAAATAAACACACACCCACTAAGCCATCGGTAATGGAAAAATTAGCAGTAATGGGTGTGGTGTCATGTACAGTCAATAGGTGTTTCCCCGTTCTAGGAAGCACTTCAAGGGTTATGTTCTGAAAAGGGAGGCGAAAAACAAATTAAAAAAGAAACAAAATAATAAGAAAATGAGCCACCCTTATGCAGTCCTGTGAACATACTGTATATCTCCTCTGAGTGCCTTTGGTTCCTCTTCTTGATACAGCAAGATATTTAAAAATCTACATTGCAAAGTTATTTATATGGTGAAGTTCCCTGGGCACTGACTCAATCACATACTTGAAATGTAATACAAATAGCAGTGTTGGATTGGTATCTAGAACTAATCACAGATATTCAACAGCTCAGAGTCAAGTCCTTAATGCTTCGGAAAATCAGTCACACACTTTGAAATTTCATGAAATATACGGAAATAGCACTATTTATTTGTCAATTTGTCCAAGTTTGCAGAAAATAAAATGAATTCACTGTAAGTTTTCTTTACAAAGTGAAGCAAAGGCATTTATAATAACTTATATATTTTTAAACAAAGAGAAAGGAATGTACTTTAACTTAATTTTAATTTGGGAGTCTAAAATACTTAGCATAAAACTTGTTTTTCCTTAGTTTTTCCTTAACAGCATGGTTAAACAAAGCTTTTTCATACATTACAGCAAGAAGGTCCCTCACAACAGATCCACTTTCCAACCCACAGAAAAGTGAAAACATTATAGTCCCGTTACACATAACTAAGCTAATCTTAATTCAGATCTGTTCAAGATATTCTGTTCCCAGAGTATACTGATATAAATGATTAACTTCCACATACAAATAGAGTGTTGTAAGCTATTCTAAGGCAAATGACCTTTATTGCACAGGATTTGTGACCATGACTCAGCTATGAAAAAACACCAGCCTTCTGCTCCTATGAAACAAAAGATGACCGTTTCATACTTTCCCGAGACGTTTCTTAATGAAATAACCCACTAATTTCTGTGGTCTTTGTTGATACTCCACAAGTACATCATGTGAGCTACTAATCTGATCCCCTTTGAGTCGATTCAGGAGAGTGACACACACCACTGCAGCTGGAAAGGGAAAGACAGTATTAAGTTAGGAATGACATTTTGGTACTCTTACAATCCAGAAGCACAAACCTGAACAAACAGACAGGATATTAGCACATATGGAGGGGGGGCGGGGAGGGGAAGTGGGAGAAAATACACAGCAGCAATGGATGATACTGAAAAGTTACCAGTAGTTTAATGGAAGCGAAAAATCATTAACAAAGCAAGTGCTTTCAGGCATGTGCAGACATTCCTTATTATGTCATTGATTTTCAGCTTTTTTCCTGAATAGGAATTATATTTCACAAGTATCCCAAATCCTAACTGGAAACAAATGATTATAAACACTGTCCTACTAGACAGTTACTGGTCTCTGCAATACAAACAAACCTCTATGTTGGACCCTGAATGACAGAGTTCACAACAAATTAGCTGCTTTGCCACTCACAGAGGCTGAGCAGAGCAAGTAAGTGAAGAACGCTTAGACCATCCTCAGGTTGTCAGCCATTCACATAGTCAAAGCCCCAAAGCTAAAATCCTTCCTTTCACTCAAACTGAGCTCTTCCACTTCCCTTTCAAATCTGAAGCATCTGGTGACAGTTTGCAGAGTGTATATAATATTATATATATTACTCTGCAATTATTTTTTATATGCACACACACACATATGTATATTACAGACCTACAATGTGCAGATAGCAAAAGAGAGCATGCTCCCTAAGGACATAGTGATATAATGGGGTGAGTTTTTAATTACTCTCAGTTAAGTCAGTAGGAACTGAAGGTGTTTCACGTTTCTCAGACTGCCCTAATATTCCAAATCTTTTTCACTGAATATCTTGTTCATTGTCTAAGTCTTGCCAAGGAAAGTTAGAGACTATGAGGAACATTATAGGGAATTATATACATTATGGGGAACTTCTTCATAATACTACTTAATTACTTTGACTATGTGAGAATTATAATCATAAGGCTACATAAAATACATTTTTTAATTTGATATGCAAGCTTAGAAAGTGATTAGAGTGTAGGGCTACGAGGATGATCAGGGGCCTGGAACATCTGCCCTATGAAGAAAGACTGAAAGAGCTGGGCCTGTTCAGCCTGAAGAAGAGAAGGGGACCTGATCAGTATCTGTAAGTACCTCAAGGGAGGCAGTGAGAAGGATGGTGCTGGCCTCTTTTCAGTGGTGGCCACCAACAGAACACAATCAGAACTGCTTGTCACGAGAAATGGATGTTTTCATGAATATGTGCGTGTGTATATATAATCTAACATGCATATATATACATTCACATATATATACATGTATACATACTATATACTATATAGAGTGAGTGTGTGTGTGTGTATACACATGTATACATACTATATATATGCACACATATATCTATACGACAGAACTAGAGGAAACGGCCGGAAACTAAAGCATCAAAGTTCCACAGCAGCTTAAGGAAAAATTTCTTAAAAGAGTGCGGGTGACAGAGCACTGGAACAGGCTGCCCAGAGAGGTTGTGGAGTCTCCTTTTCTGGAGATCTTCAAAACCCGCTTGGATGCAGTCCTGTGCCACGTGCTCTAGGTGACCCTGTGTGTGCAGGGGGGTTGGACTAGATGATCTCTAGAGGTCCCTTCCAACCTTAAGCATTCTGTGATTCTATGATTCTGTGATCTTCTGACTGATTAAATTAACTAGTTGTTTCTTGTAAATACTAACTAAAGAAAACAAATTAGCACTATATGGTAATTAGGTACGTTTATGTTATTGCAGCTGATCTGGACTAAAACTGTACAAGAATTAAATGAAGAAGTTTAGATGAATTTTGAATACAAATGACAAGTGATGCAATCCTGAGCTGACACATACACACACACAGAAGGCATATCATCTCTTTTTGCTTTTTGGTATGGTAGAGCCTGTATTGTAGAAAACACCACAGCTTCAATAAAGTGGCTTTAAGCTAATTTACCTTTAACACCACTGAGATTACATATTGCAGCAAAGACAGATGATTCCATCTCAATGTTTCGGACTCCAGAATCAAAAGCTTCCCTCAAATATTGGAGTTTCTCTTCTTCAGTGTATAAGCAGATTGCACCATCTAACCGGCCTTGTCCTACAAAGCCAATTTATAGAAGTTTTCAGATTGACGAAATCACAGAACAAATTCAGTTTCTAAAACACCTGATTATTGCTGCTTCCTTTATACAGCTTCCAGCTTTTACTACTGCTCTTTGTCTTCACATGCAAAATAAATAGAACAAAATGATTCTTAGCTACCACTAGAGCTTTTATGAATTACCTGCATTTGTTACAATGCAAATCACAAGCATTTGTGTTCTCCAGCTTTATCTATCAAATTCATAAACAGGAAAAATGTAAGACACCATTTCCAATATGAAGCTGGATGGAAGTACTGCCTGCGCACGTTTGTGTGCGGGTGTGCATTTTCTGAAAGATTTACTGTAGTTTCTAAACTAGTACAAAAAAATGAAGACAGCCACGAATAATTCTCATTCCTCTAATCTAGTAGGTTGCTGCAGTAAATCATGGAGCAAAATCAGTAGAGCAAAATGCTTAGCACAATTCTTCATATTAAATAGCTTGAAAAATAGCTCAATTATGGGTAATAAGACAAAGTTTGGGATGGGAACTCACACTTCTCAGTGGACTACAGTCTTAAGTGTTAAAATCCAAGCCCGTATGTAACCATTAATGCTTACCAAAATACTTCTGTTAGTCCACCTACCTTCATAGAAATCCAAAGTGCACATAGTGTTCCCAATGACTGTATTGAATTCATTGATTTCTTTACTGCATTGCATCAGCTCCTTAGCTAGCTGTTCATCTAGGTCTGTACTCCTAATTACAGTCTTTCCCAGAATAACCTGTTCAAACTGAGGCTTGAAGGTGGCATCTACAGACTGCCTAGTTATCACTACCGACCCTGGCTCCAGACCTGCAGTAAGAAGAAACAGAGACAGCTACATAACATAGTTTATGTGCGTGCAGAAATGAAGCATTAATACACATACCATCAGCCAAAAGCCTGCTCCTGTTAAAACGCCATTAAGTTTTGCACCTGAATTCACCAGAAGCTTTTTTTTTGTGCATGCTGAGCTGTTTCAGCTTATAAAATTTTTATTGGAAAACAAACAAAAATTTTCATTGTATATTCCTTCTTAGCTAAAACACCTTAATACAGGGCAGGAGTGGCCTTCTCCTCAGTTTTTCAAATCTCAAGCATATTTTGTCTCTCTAGAGAGGCAGAGATTGCCTTTTGTTGCAAAATTATGGAAGAAATGAAATAATTAATTCTTCTATGTGGGTGGCTAATTAAGACCCAGGAAAAAATAGGAAAATATACAGGGCTGAGTGTATTGAAACAATTTACTGCTATGAGCAAAGAGGAGGGAAAACAGTTCTGGCCATCAATCGCTTAGTTCCACAGAAATGTTTTACTCTCCTATAGAGATTATTTTTTGTTTGAAGAAGAAGAGAATTAAGCAGGGAAATACCTATTCCACCAGAGGTGCCAATGCGAATAATGGTTACATTGGAACATTTCGCGTGATGTAACAGTTTGATCAGCTCATGCAACATGATCGAAATAGAAGGAATGCCCATACCATGCTGAAAAGAATGAAATCCATATTTAATATTCATAAACAATACAAAATAATATGGAAAGAGTTAAACAGTAGCTCTTTCATGATACTTTTTTCCAAAAGTCACTCAACTGATTCCTATACAAGGCCTAACCCATGGGCCTGTTGGAAGGCTGCTGCAGGTAAACAGAAAGACTCCCACCAACTTTGATTGGTTATGAATAAAGTTCATTATTCCCACAAATTATGACTTTAAAATTACTAACATTCTAAAAAGCATAAGCAGTGCCATTTCCTAATAGCTTGCAACTGTGCTTCATCACAAAACTCTTCTTACACTCAAGAACCACCCCACTCTGATTTTACCAACCTGAAGTGCTGGTAACTGTACTGGAGCTAAATTTGTTTGAAACACAGACATCATGGTTTAAGCACAAAGTCTGGCAAGTGCAAGTCCACCTCAGCTTGCACTGGAATGGACTACTTCGAATATGGCTGCAACAGACTTACAAGCTGACTCTATCTATTAGGCCTTAAAAGGAAGTGTGTGTTCATATCATCTACTTCAAACACCATAACTAAATTGTACACTTGATGTGTAGTAGGACAACATCTTCACATTATGATTCTGCTTTCAGAATGGTCACTTACACTGACTGACAGGACAGGCCCCACTTTGTACATGGCGTAACGGTCGGTTCCCGCACAGATGTTCGGATGCTCGGAGCCCGGGCTTCCAAGTCCCAGCTCGTCAGCTATGTAAGTGATAAAGGTCTTCATCCGCGAAGGACTTCCTCCAACACACACAAACTGAGACAAAGAGCAGACCATAAAACACAATCGATCTCTTGACTTGGTATATTGAAAAGCAGGTGAATATAAACACAAGCACGCAAAGGCCTTAATTTAATAAAAAATGATGTTCTCAACTGTGCTTCTCATAATCTCTCTAAAAGGCCACAAAGAGAATGGAGAACATGGCTTATTCAAAAGGAATAAATACACAGATCACTCAAAGGCCTTCTCCCGGTTTAAGAGGGAAGTAGTAAAAGCCTAATACTGACTTCAGGACCTCCCCAAAAAGAAGTTCTACCTGAATAGACATTGCAGCATTTGTCTTTTATTGCATGAAAGGACGAAATCAGATACAATTATCCCTAATTCTGCTTGCTGTTGACAGCAACAAGTAAGACACTGCCAAAGCTTACCCCTTTTCTTCATTCCTCAACTCATGGTGTGCTAACATGTTCAATCTCATCTGGGACACAGTTACACTTTTGTCTGCTCCAGAAAGACTTAGACTTGCTAAATGAACTGAAGCTTCTTACCTTTACATCCCCAAACAATGCAGGAAGATCATGGGTACCAGTCCCAAGGGCAAAATGGTACAGGATGTCTTCTTCCATTTTCTCGAGGTGAGGGTTGCAGAGATGAATAAAATTCTCTCTATTGGAATGGCATAATGGAAAATATTAAATATATACAGAAGCCTACATTAATCAGACATCGTTTTTGCAAAGCCAAAAAGCAACATCTGGAAAACAAAACAACTTCAGGCTGCCTGCACTACCTTATTTTGGTTCCTTATGCATTAGGTTAAGGAAATTCTAAATGCCACAACCACCTTAAGTCTTGAAACAATTTGCACTGTCTGTTCTATTCACTTCCCAGTATAAAACCGCTGAATAAATACCAGCTAATAGAAAGCATTTGCAACAGTATGAATTTGACCTTTAATAACATCATGGTTTGAAAGAGGGTGAGGATTTATGATGAGCAGAGCAATGGGATTAGGCTCATGGAATATTCATTAGACCACCTTACAGCATAGACAACCTATCAGAGTTAAAAAGAAAACTTGTGCTGGGTTTTGACTGATCCTCCTAGCACCTTGAGGGGTGGGAAGAGTTGGGCTTTTACACAGGTGCAGAGGGATTTTCTGGTAGTTTGGCTCCATCTGTATCTCAGTGTCAACCAGCCAGGAAGGAAAAAATCTGGCATGGCAAAAAAAACAGTAACAAGAGTACAGATGTCCAAAAAAATGTTAGGCGAGAGAGGCAAATGGACATCAGAAGCAAAGAGAAAACCACAGAAAAGAATGCAACTAAAAGGGGCAAAAAAGATAAAATGAAATCAGACTGTTTAGAAATACTCCTTGTGCTATTTACTGTCAGAAAGGGATAGGTCAAAACAAAGTCTTTCTGAAGAACCAGGAAATGTCAAGGTAATGAGAAAATGATAAACTATTTTTAACATGTGGGATCACCTTCACGGAAAATTTAGTGATGGAAATGGAAAGCAAAATGATTCATAAAACTGCCTTCTGTGCTTGGTGTCTGAAGTTCAGTCAAAACAGGCAAGAATCACTAGTTAAAAGCCACAAGCTAAACCAAATACTTCAAAGTAGTTTCCAAGAGATGAAACCCGTATCTTCCAGGAAAAAGAAGATGGCATTAGCTTAATGAAGGCTGACTGCATTCACATTATGGCTCAGCAAATTCAAACTGCTTCGTCAGAAGAGGAAAAAAAAAAAAAAGAAACAATTTGCTGGAGTTTATGCAAAAAATAAATGTTTAATATTTTTCAGGAACAACTCTGTACCCCAAATTTAGGAGTTTAGTATTGTTTTAAATACTTGTTACCTTGCCTGTCTTCTAGTGCCTAAGCAGAAGGGCAGTACTTTCCTGTAGATTACAGGCCTAGATGCCCAAACTGAGGCCACTAACTTGTTCCTCAAAAACAAAGAAAATAGTTACAAAGCCAACATTCTGAGTATATCAAGTGCTTCTGTTCCTCAAATTTTCTCATGTCATTAGCTGCCCAGCAGCCAAAGCACAACCAAAGCACTTGGTTTCTATTCCACTCTATTTGGCCCTGCTCACCAAAGACTACTGTCTTCCTGATTACACCACCTTAGTTGCTGCCTACATATGCCGTAGTCTGGATCCATGCGATAACCAGGTTATTGGAAACCTAATATTAAAAGAGGTGTTTTTTCAGCCTTGCTCATATTACAGATACATACAAAGCACAGTGAGATACTACAGCAAAACAAACAAACAAACAAACAAACAACAAAAAAAAAACACGTAAAGAAAAGAAAAAGACAGAAGGGCACTAAATCACTGGTGGGAAAGAGCTGAATGCAGAAATCACTTGTCTAGATTTGGCACACACAGAACACTTCATGCAATGGTTGGTGATGTGAGAATCCCAGGGTGCCAATTGTCTCTGCTGGAGAAGCAACTTACTGATGCAAGAGGAGCTAAGGAAGAAAGATTTGACCAGACTCCTCTGAATGAAATTTAACAAACATTTTCTATTTGAGGCAAGAGTGACTGAAAAAGCAGCCTAACAAAGCAGGTGACTTGTCTGCTCCTTCAAGTTTAAATTCTTTTCATCTCCCATTTGCCTCCCTTTTTCAAATCCTGTCTGCGCTGGAACCAAATGCTCTGGTTGCCTTTGCTCTTCCCTCTGGGTACAGCTGGCCTAGGAGATTGCCAGCTCATGTGAGCAGAATCCTCAGGCTGCATCCTCTGAATTAATTCTCATTGGATTTTGTGGGAATCTCAACCTCTACTTAATGTTACTAATGCAGATCGAATAGCTGGCTCTGCTAATGTTTACTGGCATGGCTTTTAGATACAAATGGGGTATGCTTGGAAATCATTTTACAATTTGTTCTCTGGCAAGCAAAAAGCACTTCCTTTAAGAGCATACCAGCAACAAAGAGCTTCTCTCCTGGACACACGGAAATAAACTGGAAAAAGGCGAGGCCCATATTAAGAGCACAATGAGATTCGCATGCCATTTGCCAACACCTCTGTCCTCATGCCTGGCCTAAATACAGTTTCCTTCCTCAGTTGTGTCTACAGTTTGCCTTTTTCATCTCATACACTACCAGTAACACTCTTCAACCTACAGTCTCATTGCAGTTATGTGCTGTCACTAACTGGCACTTGTTATCTGCCAATCCAAGTCTAATTGCAGACTTGGACCCTAGGGTTAAATGAATAAAAAAAAGACTCGAGCAAGTTATTGTGTGTACATAGGACCAATGCCATGTATTTACAGTAAAGGCAAAGTTTGCCTGATAAAGATCTCGGGCTGTATCTCTCAGGATAAGAAAATTTATTCACATTTATTCAACTCGCATGATTGTTAAAGCACCTTCAACTTCTGTGCTCTCACTTATACAGAACACTAATATCTGAGAATAATCCTATACATGTGGTTTCATTGAAAAAATTCTGAAGTCAGGAAGAGGCAAGCAGATTGAAATATTTGATCAAAATCTTGAAGCAGATGGATCTAGCTGTAGGTAGAAATCAAAGTCAATATTTAATCAATCCACTGAAAAGAATAAAAATAATTAAAAGAAACTATGATATGATAAGATATGATAAACCAAAATAGCTATCTAGAAGAGGCATTTCTGCTGGGATGGTTAACACAGATAATTTGTCAAAAGAGCTTCTAGTAGATACCCAGCTAAATGTATGTGACCTGCTAAAGGACTGTGGTTAGCAATAGTCTTATCATTAAATTATATTGTTATTTCAACAACTGTTTCAGCACAGATCTACTTACACTACTCGATTTTTGTATCACACTGTTTACACTAAATCAAATGAGCATATAAAGAATGGTATAGGATTTTAGAGTTTTCAGAAAAAGTGTAAACTTGAACAAAATATTTAATTGATTTTTGAACCTTACTTTGAAGACTGTTCATCTTCAGTTTTCTTGTCATTTGAGATACCAGGAGCCATGTGTGCTTATATCTAGAAGTGTATTAAAAACAAGATGTAAATGCAGCAGAGATGTGTCACATATCCATTTACATCAGAGTAGTCCCATATCTAAAGCTAATGTCATTAAAGGTGATACAAACCTTCCAAGTAGATAATACTGTCATGAATATTAAAACCAGAAAAAAAAAAAAAATCTATCTAGCTTCGGTACAGCACTTCTAACTCTAACAAAAAGAACACCTGCTATTTTTATGGCCAAATATCACCATACAGTGCAATCTCAACTAATTGCTTCCTACCATCCACACACACATGAGCACGTGAGTTTTATTCTTCAGTATGAGGAATGCCTGGCTCACAGGCCAGAGGAAAGACTCACAGCTAACAAACTAGTCCTTATCTTCTGTATCCTCACAGTGACAATTGGTACTGAACTTGTTTTTTACCCTTTTACCTCTGTCTCTCAGAAGTTCTCTGAAGTTCTCCCCAGCTGTCATACACCTAAAATCTGAGCCCCATAAGAAGCATCTTATTCATAACATCCCCTCCATTAAACTCCTACTGACCTTAACATCACATTTGTCGGCAGCAGCCTAAGGCATTCTAGTCTGTCATCCATCATTTTCTAACCTATTCCCCTAAACTAGTTCATGAAACTTCACAACATGTCCCCTTAATTCACAAATAGATAAATGTATCACCAAATGCCAATACTGTAACAGAATTATAATTAAAGAATGACTAATACGTTGTTATTTTTCAGAACTGACTAAGGCTACGTGCAAAAGTCAGTATTTTCTGGGAATGCCCTTCCAGGAAGTCTTGAATCACAAAATTGCGTCCTACCCTCCCTAGCAAAGAGCTTGACAGCACATACATACTACATAGATAGAATTGTAATCCTTAAAAAGAAAGTCAACCTAGGCATACTCTACAGGGAAACCAGTTTTACAACAGAGTTACAAGATGAGTGTATTTTGAAAGAGGAACAGAAGGACCAGAAAACCATTTGAAATAAAACGTAAGTCCATATGTTGAAAATCATTGAATAATGGAAACGCATTCAAAATTATAAGGAAGATTGATTTTTTTTTAATCTTATTACCTACTATGTAATAAATTTGGGGTTACTTAAATATATACAAGAATCTACACTAAAAGACAGTCATATAAGACCATAAGAGTCATTACACAAGACTTCTTGCAACCCTGTGGTTGTTAAGATCAGTCAGTTACTATAGGAAATTACTCTTATACTACAGGATATTACTCATCCTACTGTATTACATATGTAATAGAGCAAAATATACTATTTGTTCAACTGGTACTATTAAAAATAATAATTAAACAAAAACCGAATGCCATGATTTATAATAGCACGAGTTACCACATTAGCAAAAATACAATTAATATTTTACTAGTGATTTTTACGCACGTCGAGAACAAGTGCTTCCGCACAAAGCGCATATTCGTCTCTCATTCACAGTGATAAGTAACCACACGCTTTTTAGCCGTATTTGTGGGTCTCGCTCACCTAAGCAACGATGCGCTTCAAACACCTGAGAGTAGCACCGAGTTCTGGCAGTCCGCGGGTCCAGCGTACTCTCTCCAAGAGCGAGATCTCAGCAGGAGATGTCTGGGCAAGAAAAAAAAAAAAAGGGAGAGGGTGGGGAAAGGGAAAGAGAAAGCGTGAGGAGCGTGAGGCAGTTCAGACCCTTGCAGCACGTAGGTGGCGGCTCACAGACAAAGCTCGTACCAAGCCACCAACCTCAGTGCCTGAGCACACACTGACTACACGCCCCCGCGCCCCCCCTAGCCCCAGCCGAGCACGAGGTGCTGCCTCCAGACGCACCCGGGCGCAGCGCCCGCCCCGCTCACCCGCCCGCGCGGGGAGGGAGCGAGCCGGGGAGGAGGGAGGAGGAGCGCGGCGGGAAACGCAAGTGCGCGCTCGCCTGCAGCGCCTCTGCCCGCGCCAAGGCCCGCGGGGCCGCGCGCCCGTGGCGGGCGCGGAGGGGCTCGAGCCGGGGCGGCCCGGGCGCCGCCTCCCGCCGCGGTCACGGAGCCGCTCGCGCCGCGGCCCTGAGGGCGGGAACGCGCCCGGGGCGGGTGGCGCCGCTCCGGGGCTGTGCGTGTTTGGCTGCAAGTCGCGCTTCCCGCGGGAACCGCGCGGCAGTTTGTCGTGTGGGGAATTCTCGGGGGACAGGATGACTAAAATTTCATTTCCCGCAAGGTACTTCGCATTTATACATCTGGAGGCAAACAAACACAACAGAGTCCCAACACTGATATATTTATCACAAACACATGTACTGGGACATTTAGCATCAAATCTCCTATTTTTTCTTTCTTTTTTTTTTTTTTTTTAATCTCACCCCAAATAATTTTGTGGAAGAAACAGTTCCTTTAAATACTTATAATTACCCCTTCCTCTCAGGGCCCGCTGAAAAACCTGCTTTGCGTTTCAAGAAGTTTGTCATTCAACTGCTTGGAGAATCATCAGTGTAAACGACTTAATTTGTAAATGAAGTACAATCAGGTTACCATAGATACTCTGACTGAAAGGTTTAATAAATAATATATTTCTGAGTCTAGTACTGTAGTAATCCTTGCTCTCAATCACTTCTAGGAAACATTAAAATTTAATTTGGTTTTAAGCTTCTTGCTTTTATAACTATCTTTGTCCTTTTATATCCATTTTATATTACTAGAAAAGAGATAATTTAGTAAAAGCACAAAGTATGTTCAAAAATGTTATTTTGGAAAGGTGAAAAACACACCAGTGCATGCTGTCATTATAGCAAAAAGAAATTTCAAAAATTTCAGTTTGTCCTACCTTTTAGGTTTTTATTTTGCATGGGTGGAAATTTGCATCTATGGAAAGTAAAGCTGTCTTTTATACCTCAAGGAATGACCCTTCTTGATCATCACAAAAATTCTTATTGTCAATTGACCAATTAATTCCGTTCAGACACTCATATAATCTCTAGTCATTTAGGTTGTTTAGTATCATTAAAATTATTAATAGGAAAGCAAAAAGACCTGACCTTTATAGCTTTATTTCTCTTGTATACAAGCTGTTACAAAATAACTACATGATATACGTATGTGTATATACACACACATCCCTCAACTGCAAAACTAGAATACCACACTATTGTTTACAGAAAAAGAGAGCCTCAGCCTACATTCTACATTCTTTGCTTACTCAAATCTACACATTCAATGATGTTTTAGATGCTAAAGAAATGGATCGACAAATTCAATCTATTTTGCTTAGATTGCTATGCAGAGAAAATTAATGTATCTAAGCCCTCGATTTTTGAAAAGACATTTATATTTAATTCTGTTTTAGCAAGGTATAAGTGATAAAGGACATTCAGTCAAACTGTCAAACAGTACAGTCAAACAGTCAAACTGTAAAGTATTCAGCTTTGCTGCAATTAAATGAAATATAAAAAGAAAATTATTCTTAGGTAAATAAACTTTCAAATTATTTATTAATCTGTATCTGGAATTCTATTTTAAAGATACTTGCATATTAAGTAGGCTTGGACGTAAATTATAAACTGAACTGCAGTTTGGTTTTTGGTATGGGCTTGCAAAACAACCATACCAAAAAAATAATAATTTCATTTACTATTTAAAGCTATTTGGTTCAGAGATGAAACACAATACAACTAAATAAATGCTTAAGCATTTAAAATGAGAAAGGCTAGAAGCTTTTCACTTTAGTGCTCTCTGAAAACAAAACAAAACAACAATACCAACAAAATCAAGAGTTTTGTAGATCCAGCAGCTTCCAGTACTTTTGATTTGGAACTGCTGACAAGTTTAAAAATCTTGTCAATTCCATGACCACATAGACTCAAAAGTACATAAAACAAAAGACAATTATTGGGATAAGGCCAACTTAAGCAAAATATTTCCATCCTAAAGCTTTAAAGCTTCTTTTTTTTTTTTTTTTTTTTTTTTTTTATAAGCTACTCTGGTTTGATGTCTTTCGCTCAACTGTTATCTAACACTTCTCCTGTAGCTCTCTAATTCTGACCACAAAAACACAAATTCCAAGGTTCTCTGTGTGCTCTTATAATGAGAAATCTGGAAAGCCTGAAGCAGCACTTCAGGTTGTTAATGTTCTATCTCATGGTGTTCAAACTCAATGCATGAAGACTCAGCTGGCTAACAGTTCAGATCAAACCTCTCCTTGGCTTGACTAAGAAAAACTGAATATATATTAATGTCACTTCAAGCAAACTTTTAAGAATTTGAGGAATGCCATGTAGGCTGTAAGTAGTGGTGAATCAAGCAAAAAAGAGAGACAATTGTTGAAATCTGATATGGTGCACTGAAAGCCCACACAATAAAGAAAAAAGAACTAAGATCACTTCTATAGTAAAGCAAGATAACAGTAATGAGTGTCCAAGTTAAGACCTCAGTTTTCCTTTCTCTAACAATTCAGAGAAAGGAAAACGGAACAAAAATCGAACATCTTTGGATAAGAATTCCAAAATGGAGGAAGAGTTCAGAAGCAAAGAGCATTTCATCATGAAACAATTCAAAGTAATAAAATTGGTTTGGGAAACCCTGAGAAAAACAAATAACAAAACAGGATTATTATTTTTTTCCTCAGGAGATAAGCAGTATTATGCAGTAGTTATGAAGTAATTATGAGTTACACCTACATAAGAAATCATGTTTTATGGAACAGATTTAGTCAACTTTGACACAGTATGCACCTTTAGATCCGTGTGAATTAATGAGCCATACACTTAAAAAAAATTAAATACTTGTGTTGTTATTGTTTCATAGTATTACTGTCTTCAACTTCTTTGATAAATTTGTACTGAACACCTTAAAGACAAGTCAAAAACAAAACAAAAAAAAAAACAGAAATGGATTCTATACACATCTAAGAGTACAAAAAAACCCCCTACTACTCAGTTGATGAAAAAAAAATGGTGGTCTTAATCAATGTAACTCTGGAGTTTTATCATCATCTACTTACTTCTCTTTTGCTTTTTATCAATAAAACATGCAATAGGGAGCAGTGTTTCCTACAGTAAAATATCCCAGGAAGTACTTCTGTATTTTCAGAAGATAAGAAGGGACTAAAAAATACTGCTTATAGTAAATGACATTTAAGTAAGCTCCAGTAAACCCTCATTTTACTGTTGCAGTTCACCATTGTTGAGCAGAAGAGCAATTCCCACTCTCTACAGGACTCTACGACATTTAGTAATAAATGTTATAATCTTATCCAAAGACTGTACCAAAAACATAGCTGAATTCTTTGAGAGGTTCATATGACTGGGTAATTCTGAAGAACTCGTAAAATGGTACTTATTTTACCTGAAAATATTGTAGAGCTACTGCTGCTAACTGCATTAACTTTGAAATTTGATAGCTGAAATCCTGTGAATATCAACAATTTGTCTGTTATAAATATACGCTTTTGTCATACAAACATATTATTTAATGCTGCCCCATAATGACAGTTCTTCTACTGATCAGGTTCTAATAGTAGAAACTCCAGTTTTAGCTCTCCTAGAGAATTAGATTTCATCATAAGCATTGCTTTCAAACCAAAATTAAGGGTTTTAAAGGGAAATTCACTTCAGTTAATATTTCTTTGTATTTTCTTACTCAGATACCACTTGATGCAATTTAAAATTTATTCATATTTGGAAAAACGTACTGATTAATCAATAACACACATTAGCCATTGCCATATGTTTTAGCCCTTTATTTTTGTAAATGCAACTCATACACTTGAATTATTGGTTAAAATGAATGGCAAAGACTCAGATACTGGCTCTTTTTTATCAATGGTAAAACTCGCATCAGCTTTCACTGAAATTTTGGGGGTTTAGGATTAGCAACAGATTTATACATTTCCAATCAATTTTCATAACAAAACTGTAATAAAAATGTATTGCTTAATCAAGCTCTCTTAACATTCTGTTTGTAGAAATGCAGATTCAATAATACATTAAAATCTTCAGCTCTGGATTCAAAGGTGTAGACTGTATTTAGAGCATACTCTGAAAAGAAAAATTACCAAATTACCAATTTCATTTATTAAAAACTTCACTTTTTGAGTATAAACAAATCTTATTAGAAAATGGATGAATTTTAACAGGCTTTAAAATATTTCTATTTTCACAGGATTTCAGGGATAATTCCTCATTCAAATAGATAAAAGAGTAAACATTAAAATGTCAGTGTCTAACTTTCAGAATATCAAAATAATTGTTATACATTAATTCCAAACACTATGCCCAGTTCTTATGCAGCAGGTGTAGTGAAAGAATCATGCAAGCTGAGTATCTGGTCTAAATCTACTTTGGGGACTAAGATGCCACCTTTCCAGTGAAGGATTTCATTTTCTACCCAAGGTAGCTTTATCAGTTTCAGTAGTTTATCAGTTTCTATGAGAGTTAGTCCCAAACAGTTCCACTTCATCTTTATGAGATAGATGATGAGTACAATTATATCCAAATCAGCAAGTTTTTCATCAACTATACTGATACAGTACTCATGTATAGTACAGATGAGCAGCAACAGGGTAATCCTATGTGACAACAGCAAAGGAGCATTAGTCTCGTATTAGAGATAACTTCAGTTTTGCTCCTTGAAACTATATGAAGAAAAAGTGTAAGTGTACACACTGACAGCTGTTGCCTATGCTTTACAACTTGCTGTAATCAAGCACAATCATAGAATCATAGAATCCTTAAGGTTGGATGGGACCTCCAGGGATCATCTAGTCCAACCCCTTGCACACGCAGGGTCACCTAGAGCACGTGGCACAGGGCTGCGTCCAGGCAGCCCTTGGAGATCTCCAGAGACGGAGCCTCAATGAAGTTCAGAGATGAAACGCTCAAGAAAGGAGCAGTTCAACTAGAAATGTAATCTTATCAGATAAATGCAATCTAGCAAATAAATAGTGGACTTCAAAAGCTAAACCCTATGATGCTTTACTTTTCCGAATAGTCTGGAGCATTCCTGGAGCTGTGGCATTCACTCATTGCTTGCAGGTGCTGTTTCAGGCTGTGACGGTTCTGAATCTGCAAAAAAGAAAGAAAAACTTGAGGAAAGTGCAAGCACTGCCTTCAGCACACACCTGAACACATGAAGAGGCTAAAGTCAAAACTGTATCAAGTACGACACTGATCAGGGCAATAATTTTTTGTCTTTTTTAAACACTGAGATACATAATGCATCTCAGGTTGAATAGCTGTGGTTGACAGAAGAGTACAAAAAAAAAAACATGTTGTTTTAGCAGTTTGGGAAGGAAAAGGTTTTCAAAAATACAATGCATCTGTATATCAAACTATGTAGCATATTCATTTTTCACCAATATTCACAGTCTGCCCATCATTTCATTATCTGTTTTTGCTTCAGTGATATAACCAAACCAATTTAACTATTACCCTGAAAAATCTCCAGTTTTCATTGTTTCCAAATGTCACATTAAATAAATCAGCAACAACCACGTGAACCTATTTGGAGGCTTGGCAAATCCCAAATGGTTTGCTTCAAAAATGAGAATCTAATTAAGAGAAATTTCAGTGCACTAGAATGTTAAATAGGTTCTGAAGGCAAAAGAGGAGTCCTAATTTCTTCATTCATGTTAAGGAAAAGCATTTCTGGATTGACCTACAAAGTCTTCATTTCTCTTAAGGCAGCATCTTCTGCATGATCAGAGATTGGATCCTGAAGCTGATTTTGAAGAGCAGTTTCTCAGATTAGATGCCCTATTTCAGGTTCAGAGAAAATCTAGGATCATCCTTTAGTTTTGTAGCAGGTTTTCCTTTGAATGGTAAAACATCACTTTGGTTTTTGGTCTCCTGCTTCCTTCGTATACTCACCTGGAGAAAGAGGCTCTGCAAAGAAGACAAAGCATTCTTCACTATAGATATATTCATTCTTAATAATAATGTAAGACCAAAAAAAAATACCTTTCAACTCCTCACTATTTTCTGATGTTTGTTGAACCTTTTTTTCTCTTTCAGTGTGCTGCTGAATCCAGTCAGCTCCATAACCATTGCTAATTAATTTGCTGAAGTTTACTGCTTCACCATTTCTCTGGGCAGGCCTGTAAAGCCAACAAAATACATCGGGAGGAAAAGCATAAATACATCATATAATATATAAACCAATATATAAACGATCTAATAAAAAAAACACCATATCTAGATCAGATTCACAAAACACAGTTGTATAATTTTATATAAGGAGAGTCATGCTTTCACGCATTTTATTGGAATTTTACATGTATAATAATTACAGAATTATGGTCTTAGAAAAAATAAAGAAGTTCAATGAAGAATGAGAGAGTAAAAAGGACTGATAATAGTATTGTTATAATGCTATGTGGATGGTATTTTATCTCCAAATTTAATCACTTAGTTTACACTAACACATTTCTAAATTAACACATTTCTAAACCAAACTGAGATTACTGATGTCCATGTATAATATATTTGTAAGACTTAAAATTTGCACACAGTGTTGCACACAGCTTGATGGTGTAATCATTTGCTTAGAGAAATGTTATATCTTCCAGGTGTTCACTACCAGATGTTTTTGTTGTACCTCACCTTATGCTAGGTAATAGTTAATATGATTTTTTTAAATGTCACACTTATGTCTTTGAGCGTAGTTTACAGCAGTTGGTACCTGTTTACTGGTATTGAGAACAACAAAACCAATTTAGAATATGATAAAAACACTGAGTTGCATGAAGTTCTACCATACAACTGTATGCTTACTTTTCATAAAGCCAAGTCCTATTTAGTATCTTTGCCAGGTAAGCTGAAGGCCTGTTATATCTGTTGTTTATAAAACCATTTCAGTACTCCAGATGATACCATGCTTAATGGCAATAAGGACACACAAATTCCATAAATACATTCACAGATCTAGATCTATACAATTTCATAGGATTACTAATATGCACAAATGGCTGCAGAATTAGGAATTTAAAGAATTTAATAAATATATGACTTACATAGGTGGAAAGGTAAGCTTATTTTTCCCACTGAATTCCTTGTTTGTAGAAACATTCTGAATTTTGCTTTGATATTTAGGATTTATAGCTGGAAGCTTTACCTGTGTTACAGAAACCTTAATTTAGTAAAGTAAGTTATGATAAAAATGAGTAAGAGGTGTGGAAAGAGCCATATTAGAGGCTAAGAATCTTTCAGTGTTACCATTTTAGGAATATTATTTCTAGCAGTAGACATGTAAGAATATAAGGCAATACTAAAAGGTAATACAGCACTTCTTTATTTGAGATGAGATCAGCTGTCTGCTGTCTGTCCAGCAATAATTTAGACTATGGTCATTCATGACCTTTTTCTTGCTGTAGGCTTCTTCTCAAAATTATGTTTCGAATTCAAATTTAGCAATTGCAACTTCTCATCTTGGCTCAGTTGTCCATATGCAAACTCTGAAAACACTCTGGTCTTTCTGAAGTCAATATGATCAGAAATTTTGTTTAATTACAGCAACCTTTTTGGGTAAAAAGCAACCATAACCCATGTAATAATAAAGCTATAGGACTACATTCATTTGGGGTTTGAGATTCCAACAAACACAGATATATAGGGAAAGCCTACAATGGAAGTATATGTTACTAAATATTACTTTTATCATCTTTTTAGATGTTAAGGACAGGTTAAGAAACCCAGTGTTGACTAGCAGTTATAGATTTCACTTCTTTGATTATAGTGAAAGATCCCAATAAGGTAAACAGATACGAAGGCACCTAGGAAACTAGTAAAATGGCATTACAAGGTCTAGGAGTGAAAGTTAGAAAATTGAAAAGTAATGGAGAAACATCAGAAAGCTGTTTTCTAAACAGCTACTAAAGCTGTTTTAACACTCATCAATGACTATTGAAGGGTGAGACTTCCTTCAAACAAAAATGTTAAACAAAATATCCCCGACTAATACCAGATATTTTTCATAAATAATTGAGAAGAAATTTGAGGTTTAAAGTAAATCACGAAGTTGTTAAAGGCTACCTACACCTTCCTTAATTAATAAAAAAAGAAAAAAATGAAGATGCTATGAAGTGTTTTTAAACCCTTTTCTATATTATATTGTTTTATTAGTACTATTTTGACCATTTTATCTTTTAAACATCTGAAACAGGAGAGCACCCCATAGCACAAAAAGATACTGATGGCAAGTAACTTAAAAGGAAGAAATCAGAAGCATAACTAGAAGTGCTATATTGCTATAAAAAGTACATTAGGCATAAAGATACCCTGAACCTAAGCGGACTCACATACCACAATATCATTAACCAGATTAAAAAATACAGGAACAGAGCACAAAAGTTAGATGCATAATGAGCAACTGTAATTGGATTGCAGACATTATAAAACATTTCACAGGAAAACATCAATAAAAGAAAATTCCAAAGCAGATAAAAATAAAAATACACTACAGAATTAAGGAGCAGATGCAGTTCTTAGCGCTAGGCTTTGAAACATTTCCTATAGAAACTAAAGGCCCATTCATCACAGGTCTCGTAAAATTTCTGGGCAGAAAAAGCAAGACCAAAACCCAGATGAAATTACTTGGCACTTACTGAGAGACAATAAGTATATACCTAGGTATGCGTTGCAAAAATACATGACACCTTACAAAAGCAATCCTATCATTATCTCTGTTTTGTATTACTTCTGATATTATTACTTCTGTTTATATAGCAAGATGAGGTGTCTTGCACAAGCCAATGGAGCAGACTAGTGGCAGAGCTGGGAATAGTTTTAATAATACAATCTAGTTTTGTATTTCCTGTGTCCCCAGGAGGATAGCAATTAAAAAGCGAAAACAGCAATGAAAGGTGAATTCTATGATGAACAGGGAACTTCCCACACTACTACTAGAAGCATGTTGACTGTTAGGACATGAATAGTACCGCTGTCTAAGAAGTTCCTCCTTTCAACTGCTGAAAAAAAAAGCATCCTTGAACAAAAAAAGTGAATTCCAATGCAACTGTCTAGGATACAGGATTCCACACACAAGGGAGTAGTGTTAGTAGTGCAGCAGAAAGA
The DNA here is from genome assembly GCF_059628265.1 of Tinamus guttatus. NCBI lineage: Eukaryota > Metazoa > Chordata > Aves > Tinamiformes > Tinamidae > Tinamus > Tinamus guttatus. The sequence goes on from NW_028289069.1 coordinate 1,100,890, forward strand.
ATCCCCAGGTCTGGCAGAAACCCTGATACTGCCTGTAGCTGATCTCCCACCTATACGTAGCCAGTCTCTCTCAGCATTTTCAGCCCACCCTGGAGGGTCCACTTGGTCTGTACGCTAAAGGATGTTTCCATTTGGGCTAGTAACTTGTCACTTCAGCATAAGGATGAAAGTTGAATCCTTCACATGCTGACGATTCTTTGCTGCTTCATGTAATTCCCCAAGGAAAGAAGAATGCTTGCAATTAAGGCATCAGGAAGAGACTGGATCCAATGCTGAGGCATAGAGAACAATATGGTGGCTTCCTCCTGGTCTCCAGTCCTCCCACGCAGAATTATAGACATAAGAAACATTTTTAATATGAGCAGTGGTGGAGATTTCAGTATTTCAGAAGAGTGGCATGAAATCTTAAAGACCCAGAGCAACAGTCACTTGGGAACTATGTTTACTGAACTGAGCACAACTGCTACCCTTAGAGGTTTAAATGTTTTTGTGTTTGTCCCTAAGGACATCCTTTGAGATTCTGCTCCGTGGTTGCCCCATCATACCTCTCTAGTTTGGAGGACTTACTTGCCTTCGATTGTCTTACTGAAAGATTCCTGAGTGAAAGATTCCTGTGGGAAGTGCTCTTAACAAAACACAAGATAGAAACCTCTTATAACAAGAGACAACTACTAGGAGTAGCTGTGAAAGAAAAGCCCCATATGATGTTTCAAGGTGTAAGTGATACTTCTCAGGACAGTACAAGAAGAAAGGTACCAAGGAGGACAACCATTTTAGAGATGTTGGTAGGGGAAAAGGAGCTAAGGGGCAGAATCATCCACAGATAATCTGTTTTTTAGGCAACTGATCGGAAAGAGGCAGGCTTGGTATTTAACATCTTGGGTGAAACTTAGCTTATAGAAAAAAGTGGGTATATAGTGGCTATAGAACAAATGGAACCTACCCTGACTGTATGTGAAACTAGGTGTTGGTCAAACTCCACCTCTGATAGATCTCAATCTCATTTTAACAGCCACCACATAGACCTGAATTTCATCTAATCTTGTCAAAATCAAATTTGACTACTCAGAGCACTAAGGAGAGTGGGTTCTTAACTACAAGAGAGAGGGATAGTGATTCAGCTCTCTCCTGTTCTAGCCCTGTAAAGGGTTTCTGTAGTAATTTTTATTTCTATTATCAGTACTTTAAGATTCTGACAGAGATAAAGCTTCACCTAGTCACATCAGGCAAATTATAGCTTAAGCACACATTGTGTGTTTGACTGTTTACACAAAGAGGACGTTCCCAAGCCTGTTCTGAGAAATGAGGTCTACCTACTTCTGTAGGCCATTGACCTGAACTTGTATTAGTTACGTCTGCAAATGATGTTCTTAAAAAGTCAAGCATTTTCACTTTTATTTGAGTTGAAGATAGTTCCTGTTGTTCAAGTATATCAAAAGTCTTCCCATGGGTGCTCTGAAGAACTACATTAACTGAGGCACACAAATTAGAGGGCATGGTAAAAAATAAAACAACATCAACAAAACCTATCAAGCTTAAACACCTAAATGGGGAGGATGGGAAGAGGAAAGAGAGGCTGAAAGACAGGTTTCCAGGACGAAACCAAGAGATCACGCAGACCTTTTTATCTAACGGCAGCCTATGCTATATTTATTTTGTGCTACCTACATTTTCTTAGACTGATAGGGCAGTATCTTTCAGGAGCATCTTTAAACTTAAACTAAAACAAAAGCCCTTCTCTGAACAGTCTTCCGTTCCTTCTTCTTTCCCCTTCTTTCTTCCTCCTCCAAGACCACTGAACAAGATTTCCACTGACAAAATAAACTAAATTGCCAGGGGGGAAATAAAAGATAAGAAGACAGAGAACTATTGACTTTCATACACACTTAAACACATGCACCATACAATGTGATTGGAAATTGCATTTCTGGCTCATATGCTCTACCTGGAGCACTTAGGAAAAATGTAATTTTGTTATTATTCTCTAACCTCAATATAGAAAATTGCTTCAGAAATACAGAAATTGCATTGGACTATAGACTTTTTGGTCCTTACTAAAGGGAAGTTAATCAGAAACATCTTCTCAATCTCTACACAGGCAGCATCATTGCCAAATGTCTCTCATTCATACCTTTTTTTTCTCTGTGTTCTCCTTGTCTTCAGCATCCCGTTGCCAAACACTTTTCGTATCGAAATCAAACGGTGCTCTTCTTGTCTCGTAGTTAGTACTATGATGATCACCAGCCTTAAACTCTTTATGAATCATATAATCTGGTATAGTAGAAACATAGTTCCTGAAGACAAAGATTTAATGGTTATTGGCACTATGGATTATTATCAAACATTTTATTAAAAATATTCATCTGAAACATCAATGGATGAATAGAAATCCTAAGAACTTATGTGGGATCTCAGCAGACTTACTGTGGCTCATTGATTGTTGAGGGATCAGAGCAGTGTGAGTACCAGTCAGGTGCAGCATATGCTACTGGAGATGACTTGCTTGTAGCAGGAGTGTGGTGCTTCAGTAAGTCTTAGGATAAAAAGATAAAAGCTGCTAATGGTCTGACTTCTGTCTGGTAATAAAAGCATACCTTTATCTTCAGATTGCTGCTTTGTCAGGAAGAGAGATTTTTCTATTCAATGTTATTCATATTCCTCGATAAAAATGGATGATGAGCACCTTTCAGCATCATGCTTCAACTGTACCATGTATATTGGTTTAAATATTTTGACATATCAGTGCCTGAGAATTTATTTTCCTGTATTGGTCATTCTACTCTAACTTTATGTGCAAGCCACCTATTCGAGTTAACACTTTTTAACAGTAACGTAAATCATGAAAAATCCTGGTAAAAGACCAGAGCATGTACAGAACTATACAGTGCTGAATGTCATTACAAACAAAACATTTTATACATCTGTGTAAAGTTTTCTGATAATGCTTTTTGGGATGAGATCATATTTACCAGAATATTACTTAAGTATATCTCAATTGAAAAGACTTCTTTATAATGTAGCTAAACTGTCGTTCTGATCTCATTAGATTAGATGTAGATTGGACAGTACAAGACCACAGATTTTGGAAATGAGTAGCTAAATTAAAAATAGACAGCAAAGATTGGCTTTTTTCAATCTATAACTCTTTTTCCATAGTTTAACTTTCAAAATTCCGGAGTATTCTTATGAAACATCTGTAAGCTTTTACTACCCCAAACCAAACTAGAAGAAAAACAAACAAACAATAATAATAAAAAAAGCAGGTGTTCACCAGGTCGGCCTCCTTGCTTTGCCAGCTTCACATATTCTGAATCAGTATCTTTGATCCACTTCCTGCGGCTCCCAAACATCTTTTCATCATGAGGTTCTGTAAGGTCACTCAGACCTGGAATCTGGGACGTTGCAGGAAGTGGGATTTCTGAGTTCACCGGTTTCTCTGGCTGTTTCAATGGCATGTGATAGTACCAATCTACAGTAGAAGAGAAAAAAAAGCATTTAACTTTTGCTGCTAACATCCCTTCTCTGGTAGAAAAGTAACAAACTTTGTTATTCAAGATTGAAGAGAGTTCATTTGAACTTATTGTGCGGGGCTGATAGTGCACAAGGCTTTCAGAGGATCAGATGCAGTTAAGCAATGCTTTTGTTTAAATTTTGAATTAGATTTCAAGTTTTCACTCTAAGTATTCTAATACACAGGATCACGTAGTTTCATGAAGAAAATCAGACCAAGGACACCAAAAGCACTAAGCTACATAAAGCCATCTACCTTCTGTTTTCTTTCTTCCTCATCTATTAAGAAGAGTAACAATAGCATTATGATTTTTCTGTTTGCAGCCTTCACTAGTAGAAAAAAAAATCTTTCTCTTTCTTCTGGGGTTCAAAAAAAAAAAAAGTGAAAATAGTGTATCAGCCAAGAAAAAAAATTTTGCTATGAAAGACACAAAGAAAGCTCACAGAAATGAGCCCACCTGCCACACAGTTATATACGTGCAAGTATTAACAGTACTTATCCTATTAACAGTAACTTATCCTATCAAGCCACGCTGAAACCTTACTAATGGAAAAACCTACTTTGTTTTGTGGCAGGAGGCAAAGACATATTAGACTGTTTTCTTTCACTAGACTTTCTAATTAGTCCATCAGGACTAATTATCTCTACTCTACCTAATTATCTCTAAAGTTCATATTCAATTTGCTAGGCTACCACCATCTTGGAAATCCAAATCACTTCATACCTTAAGACTGAGGAGAGTTTTTTAAAAGTTGTAACTTGACTGAGAAGAGTTTATATTTCAATGGAAAATGCCAATAACTGACTGCAAGTTTTGAGATCAGTAAACCCAATCTAACAAGCTAAACTCTACTGGGATTTAACTAGCATAAAAGGCGTTTTAGGATGGATTTTCTTCCCACATGATCTTCTAGTGAACCTCTGCAAAACAGACAAATGACGTAACTTAAAATACAAGAGACGTGTTAAAATTATTTGGGCATGGCACAAATGCTTAGACCTCAGAAAATACTTTAAAAAAAAGAGGTAGGTTAGGTGGGAACCCGTCAGAAATGTTTAAAAATGAGGCTATCCCACCACTGCTAAGAAAAGGCAAGTAATCAGCTCCACATTGGGTCATTAAGATGTCCCCACAGCCCACCCAAAAAACCCCACAACTACCACCACCACCACCAACAAAACCCTCTCAGATTTGGTTTCCAGAATTACAAAAAACAACAAACTTTGCCCGGCCCTGATACCCAGCAACCTCCAGCCTGAGGTCTCTGAGGTCTGCTTGCGCCGAGGTCCACGGAGTGACTCACTGACGGGGGCGCAATGTGCCCGTAACTCCGGGAGCTGTGCATGGGGAAAAGGTTTCTTAGGAGCAACCTGGCACGGTTGCAGGCGCAGGGAACACCGGGCGCTGTCTCCCGAAAACGGCCACCGTCGCTACCTGCCCTAGGGAGAGCACGGGGCACAGCAGCCCCACGCGCGGGGCCGGGGGCGGCGCGGTACTTGCCGCAGGCGGCGTGGCGGCGGCTGCGGGGCGGCTCCGCGACGGCGCTCCTCATCCCGGCCACGGGCCTCGGCGGGCGCACGGCAGGCGGCGAGGGCAGCGCCCGCCCCAGCGCCGCGCGGCACCAGCCCCGGACAGGCAGGGACGCGCAACGGCTCCGCGCTCCACACGCAACGGCTCCGCGCGCCGAACCGCCCGCGTCCCCATGGCGACGGCGGTGCCGCGGGCAACGCAGGCGGCGGCGGCCACGCAGCAGCGCCACCAGGGAAGGCGGCGGGGAGGAGCGCTGGGCCGGGCCCCGCGGCGGGCGGCGCGGCCGTGTTCGCTGCTGGTGCTGCTGCCGCGAGCCCGGCTCCCTCGCCCCCTCCGGTCGGGTCCGGTCCCTCCGACCAAGGCAGCTTGGCGTGGGTGTGGAAGAATTGTTTGAAAGTTGCAACTGAGAGGAAAACTAGGGCCTAACCGAAGTTTTGGCATTACAAAAGCTTGCTTGGGGTGATACACAGTTGCCACTTCCAGGAGGGTTGGTAGGCACGGACTCAGCTCCTCCACGGTTCCCTACGCAACACAATCTGCCCTCCTCGCAGCTGCAAAGGGGAGTAACGGAGGATGGATGGAGGAAAGTGAAGACACTGTGGCCAAACTCTGTTGCACTCCCTGTGCCGGGCTGCTGATAAGCCACGCAGTAGCTCTCCAGTGGGAGATACGCAATAACATGTCCGGTGCTGAGCCAGCAAAGGTGTCAAATCACTCCTTTCAGATGAACTTTGCTTGAACTTTGCTCGTTATAATGTCAAAACACACCTCCATCCCAAAAGTTGGGACCACCCCTCACTGAGCATGCGCTATAGATTTTCAATTAACGGTACCTTTAAATGAAAGCGAGAAACTTTTTCACTGATCAATAACAATATTAAGTATGACTCTAGTCACTCAAGCTCCAGCTAAAAGTAAAGTAGTCAGGATGAAAAGGAGGAGAGAAGAATCCATAAAAACTCTTGGGTCAGTCTACGGGCTAATCCCCCTTTACTCCGCTCGGACTGGAACGCTGCCTGAGGAGACTAAGAAGTGAGAGGGAATATTCCATCGTAAAAACCCATCAGATTGGGACGCCGCCTGAAAAGACTTGAGACTGACCGTCCTCTCCCATCTTCTGGGGTGAGTGATGATTGCACATTTGAACATCACAGCTAGCGAAAAACCCCACGCTGTAGTAGAAAATTTATTGTGCTGATATCAGAAACCTGCTTTGTAAATGTTGCATTTGAATAAATCGTACTGTTTGTGAACTTGACTATATCTTTGTCCACAGACTGTAATCTCCTTTCGTAGACGGCAGCAAGCAACATAGCGATGGGGACAGGGAAGGCACGCGTTGCCCTCCATCTGGAGTGCCTGGAGGCTCTGCCAGTCTCTGCACAAAGTCCTGTGTGCCATGTGCATTGGGAATGCAGTTGGAAAAGGCGCAGCCCACGTGGTTCAGGAACTCCTCCGTCTCTTCCCTCAGCCCTTTGCTCAGCCCCCTCCAAGCCCTGCTGCCCATTCCAGTGCTCCGCTATTCTGAGACTGCTCCATCAGAGCCCAACAGACCTGGCAGCTTCCCAGGGAATCACCAAGCTCCTTAGGCCAGAGGGCAACCGCTGTGTTCACCTCAGCTGGCCCAGTAGAGGAGCTGGGATGTGCCTCTCATAGCTGCTCTCTTTCTCTTCCTTCCCAGGATGTTCAGAATTTAATCAGCGAAGCACTGGAGAAGCTGGAATACGACCAGGTCCAGATGCCGGATTTTGCCCGCAAATCGTCAGGTGCGGCTACAGCACAGGAAGAGCCGAGACAGGGCACTTTGTGCCTAAGCTTCGGCCTATGTTAGCTTTCATTTTCCACGGCCCATTAGCATAGCTGAATGAGTCACTGCCCGATGTTTCAGGGGGGGCTCATGCAAGGAAGTCGGAGGCCAGTATCACTGCTGGAAAGCTTGCAGTACTTAGTGGCATTTTCTCAAGTTGGCGGTGCAGGGGAACAGGCATCCTGGTGGCAGTGTCCAGTAAGACACAGCTATGTGTGCATCCCTTGATTCATCCTCGGGGAGCACCACATGGAATCCATGGCCGTCCCAGCGGAGGGAAAGGAGGCAGGTCCCAGGGCTGTGACCGTTCACACACACGAGGGCCGTTCAATAAGCCCTTTTGTTTCTGAGTCTCCACGGTGTTTGTCCAGGTGGGGAATGGAAATAATTGACAGAGGGGAGTGCCTGTGCTGCTTGTCAGAGGACGGGTCTGCAGCGTGTGTGGTCCATGAGCTCCTGCAGATAGATGGCAACCTTCTAAGCAGAGGCAGCCCTCCAGGGAAGCAGTGCTTGATGGGGACATTCACATTTCAGGGGCTGCCATCATTCATTCGAAGACCTCTGCCTCCTTTCTCAAGACCAAGGGAATGCTCTTCTGGTCTGGACTCCCCCTACTTCATTTCATGAAGAGCCCTGACGTTATCCTTGAGGTAGGGGTGCCAAGGAGCAGAGAAGCACCAAGGTGGGAGGGAACCAGATGCGCTCTTGAGTCTCCCTTTGCCACATGGCCGCTGTGCACTGCTGCTCTTTCAGACTGAAAATCAACCAGGAAACTGCTGGTCCTTCTCCGGGAGTCAGGGTCACGTCTTCATCAAACTGTCCAAAGCAATCTCTCCACACGCTGTTACGCTGGAACACATTGCAGTGCGTGTGTCCCCTCGTGGAGAGATCAGCAGTGCTCCAAAGGACTTTGCTGTCTATGTAAGTGCCTTCGCTAGAGTCAGGGAGTTGTGAGGAGCATTTCTAAGCCTTGCAGGGAGGACATGGGCGTGTGAATAGAGGTCTCACAGTGGTAGGAGGATTCTCTCGGGCCTGTGACTTCCTCCGAGCCTAGAGACGAAAGGGAGTTCCTTTGAGTCAGCCCATTTCTTTTACACTCCTTCCCTTTGCGGTCTACGCTTGGACCAAAGGTTCCCATTTGAGGGGCCAGGCAGTAGTAAATGAGCCCTGGGTTGCAGGGGCTGGCACGCTGGCTCAGCCACGGCTCCTCACAGCTCACCAGCACGCCCCTTGCAGCTTGCTTTCTGCTCCTCGGCGCCAATTCTCTTCCCTGCACACTCAAAGACTGCTCTTGCCCCGCACATTCACCTCGGCCTCGGTTGTGGCCGCTTCATTAGTTCCCCAAGGGAAGCCGAGTGTTCCTGCTCTCTCCTTCACTGTTTTGTTTTCTCCGCCTGTGTCCTTCGGTAGGGGATGAAGGCAGAAAATGAGGAGCAGGGGCTCTTCCTAGGAGAGTTCACATACAGCCCTGCAGAACATCCTTTCCAGACTTTCTGGCTGCAGGTACTGTGACAAAGAGGCATGAGAAGTGTTGGAGAGTAAGAGGGGGAGGGAGAAATAGCGGTGGCAGGGGAGAACCTGGGGAGGGAGGGATAGAAAAAGACAGCTCCTCTCTGCTCATTTCAGAACGAGGGCTGGGACTCAGTGCGCTATGTGAAGCTGGAGGTCCTGAGCAACTGGGGCCACCCAGAATATACATGCCTCTACCGAGTCAGGGTCCACGGGCAAGAACCCTAAGAGGAGGAGGGAGTCTGGGGGCACTCTGCTGGAAGCAGCGGTCTATAATGAATAAATCCTGCAAGATTTGAGCAGCTGCCGTGATGTGCTACTTAGTGCGCCTTTCCTGCCCCCTTCCAACCCTAATTGCGCCCTCCTTGACAGCACCTCCTGAGAGTGTTCTTGGCCCTCTCATGGACTTTTTCCCGTAATTAAGATGTCATGCCCTGCAGGGCGTAGGCCTTCCACAGTCCTTCCAGCATTTTTCTCATACAGCTATGGGCTGTTGCTGAAGAAGGAGCAAAGCGGGGAAAGCAAGAGAGCTTTCCTTTAAATGGAAAGGGGAACATTTGGGTGGACTCGCAGGACAGTGGGAGAGCACAGCAGGGTTTTGCCAAGTCCATTCCAGCGTGCAGCTGCTGTCCCTGGTTGCCTATCGGCTGCATGAGGTGATGCAGCTTGGCGGCCGGAGGAGGCTCCCTCTGCACGTGGGCAAACACCGTCCTTGCGCTGCTCCCCACCAGCTTCTCGGGGTTATTTGCACGGACAGCATAGATCAGAGTGTTCCCCAAGCTTTTTGTCCTCCTCCGTCACCCTCAACCCTCCCCTCGCCACAGCAGACCCTCTAAGCTCCCATCCAGGCCCTTTTCCCTGCTGGCACACAGCGGTTGCAAGATGCGCAAGATGTGTGGCTGGCATCTCCTCCAGTGCTGTGTTTAGCTCCTTTAACGGCTTTTCCTGGGGAAAGGGGACCCCAACAATCTAAGGAGGTGCCTTCTCATCCTATCTCGGAGATGCTCACAGGCTTCCAACTTCCTCCTTCGTAGGCTCGTCCAACGCTTCGCCATCAGACAGGCCCTCTGATAAGTGCTCCTGCCTTTGGCCAAGGCCTTCCGACCGCTCACCCACTTCCTTTAGCCTCATGGTGTGAAAAAGTAGTACACGGCTCTCAAGTCCTGATTCTGCACCACACAGGCCCTGCTCCTGCTGGGTTCTTCCAAACCTTCTCCTTCTTTGGCTCCTTTCCTGCTCCTCGACAGCGGGTCGTGTGCCTGGCAATTGGCACGGCATCCCTGCTCTGAAGGTCTTATTCTTCTAACCACCACCACGGCGACCTCCTTTGCTAGCGTCGCCTCTTATGCTGGAGGGCTGTCCTCACCCTCTGAAGCCCAAATAGCCCTCTCCCACGTCTCCACCGGCGGGGCAGGCTGACTCAATGCTGCTGCCTGTCTCTGCTCTCAGTATTTCCCCAGACACAGCACTGCAGCCAGGCACCACAGCAGGGTGCCAGTGCCTCGTGTTGAGCAGTTGAATTTGCTAATGGAAAGCTGATTTAGCTGATTTGGATACTGGCCCTGGGACAAACCCAAGTGAGACCATGGGGACAGACTGCCTCCAAGTGGCACTAGGAAACCAGCTCTGCCAGCATCATTGCTTTGCGAGACTGCAGGGCAGCAGGGAAGCATGAGAGCCCAAGGCCTGCATCTCCTTTCGTAGACGGGAGCACGCAGCATAGCGATGGGGACAGGGAAAGCATGCGTTGCCCTCCTTCTGGAGTGCCTGGAGGCTCTGCCAGTCTCTGCGCAAAGCCCTGTGTGCCACGGCCTCAGCTGAAGCAGCTCAGGGCAGCAGGGGTCCTGCTGCTTCAAGTCTCCGGCTGGTGGGTCTGAGCAGCAGCTGCTGCCTCAATATGCTTCAGCCTGCCAAGCCTGGCGGGTTCTCCTGACTCTGTGGCAGGATGCTGTACGGGAAAGAGCAGCCAGCACAGCCGCTCTCGGCTGTGGAGGTGTGCAGCCAGATGCCGCAAAGACTTCCAGGCGCTTGGGAGAGGAGCTCAAGCTACGGGGTCCCTGTGTAGCCCCTGCCTGTGACCAGCAGCCATTCTTGTCCTGGCTGCGCTGGAGTGACACCACAGTGCCCCTTTCCCTTCCCTTGTCTCCAGGGTGTCTGCCTGCCCTGGCAAGCCGACACAGAGGCAACACGGCCGGAGTCAAGAATGCTGCCTAGCCCTCCACTAAGCATATTCCGTGTCCTGTGCAGTGAAGAGCCCGGTGCCCAGAGCAGCAACCAAGAGCCAACGTGCAGGCTCAGCCCTTGTCTTGCGGCATTGTGTCTTCTGCAGGCTAAGCGGAAAGAGCCGCCCCCGCACTCGAAAGCTGAGTCCGTGGCAGAGAACCGATGAATGGAGGTGGTTGCTCTCATGCTAGCTTGTTAAGGGAGACAGTAAAATAATCCAACGAGGCATCAACCAATAAACTTTATTCCCCAGCGCAAGATTGTTGTGATAACAACATCCACTATCCACTGGTGCCATTATTGTAGGGAATAGCCGCAGTAATTAGCGACTGGCAATTAGCTCACGGACTAGAGAACGCTGCTTGACCCAGTAAAAACGCTATAGCGTTCCTTCCCCCTGAGTGTACAGGGGGCTCTCAACCTTGCAAGAGGTTGACAAATGTCTGTGTCTTTCTTCTCCCTGGATGTACAGGGGACTCTCCGCCTTACTGGGGCTTAGCTTAGCCCAGCATCCCAGATGAGGGGCAGGTTCGGGTTGCTCATGGTCCAGCCAGAGGAACTGGCGAGCTGTCGCTCCTGATCCCTGCTCAGCTCGTCAGTGCTGAACCCTGTCTTTTGTACCAGGACGGCGGGAACATGTCCCTGCGGCCTGCTCATTCTTAGGGGGTGATCCTTCCAGAATGTCCAGCAGAGTTCCATAAGACTTGCTATTTCTTGCACAGCCAGCAAGACAGGACCGCTTTGTTTTTGCAAGACCGTCCCGCCTGCCTTTTCGTTCCTTTTTGGGGAAGTGCGTGTGGTTTCCACCACCCGTGTCCTTGCTACATTAACATCTCTGTGCATTTTCACATGCCAACTCTTTACTCGCCCATCAATGGCTCCCTTGCCTTGGCTTGGAAGGCCGTGGGGCAACAGAGTGTCAAAAGCCAGCTGTGGACAAGGCTGCTGGTGCCTGCCAAATAACTCCCTCTTGGCCTGCACTTCAAAGACTTCTCTACTTGGTAGAAGAGGCCGTGATTTCAGAGGACTGGCTCTTGTGAAGAGGAGTACCACCTCTGCTTCCCGCCAGCTTGAGCTTGGTCTGGGAACAGGGCACTGCCTTTTCTACTCTGATGTCACTGACAGCCATTGGCATCACAATCTGTTGCCGCTGTGTGAGGTAGCAGGAGCAGAGTGACAGCTCCAGGCTGCCCCTGCTCTTGGTCACTCTCTGTGGTGAAGGCAAGAAGATTGGAGTGCTTCTGGCCTACGCCTGAGAGAAGTGGGGTTTTGGCAGCTGCAGGTCTGGACAGCGATGTCCAGACCGCAAGGCCAAGACACACACTGGTATGGACGTGCTTCTTTGCCAGGAGCGTCCTAGAACCTCTCCCCTCTTTTGCTCAAGTGCCTTGTCCACCTAAGCCACCCGTCACTGGGGAAGAACACAAGCACAGCCTCCGAGCTCAGCGTAAAGCAGGCTGAAGGCAAGAGCAGTTGCCGCAGGCCCTGTGTGCCTGAGCCCCTTCCTTTCTTCCTCTAGGCAAACTGCCAGCCAAGGGCCTGTGCTCCAGAGCACTGGAGTGTGCAGGCAGGACCAGCACCAGCGCCAGCATCATGGCAGAAGTAAGCTGACACGATTCTTAAGCACAGCTCCCTCGGCTTATTTCCATTTAAAGTACAGACTGTGTTCATGGAAGAAATCTGTTGTACAGTGCCAATGAGAAAGACCTGCACAAGTGCCTTAAGAGAGCTGTTGGTTCTGCATGGCTCAGCCATCCAAAGGCATGAATGAAATGCGCAGGCTTCATGTGGCAATAGAAGGCTTTCTTATTGTTATTACTATTATTTCATTTTTATTTTCTGGAAGGTTCAAAGACTGAGTGATTGCCTGCCCTCTTCCTGGGCAGGCTTCCTTGTCCAGGTGCAACTTGCTCTCTACTCTGTGCAGCTGTTGAAGAGCTGTTTCCCATTCTTGTCAGAGGCAGAGGAGGAGCTGCCAGAAGGCCAGCCTTAGGCTGTGCCTCACGGTTCTGGGGACCGTGAAAGGCAGCTCTGCTTGGACTGAAGGGAATGCATTTCCCTTCCCCTGTGCTGCTTGCAGCCGCACAGCCACTGAGAGAAGCAGGAGCAAATGACCAAAAGCGGAGAATGCCTCCTGCCTTCTGCCAACACAAAGATAACCAGTGGAAGACCTAACATAGAAGAGGGCACAAGCTCACTGGGCTTGTTCCATCTTGACTCTTTTTCAGGAGTTTTGGGGCTCATCCTGCACTACCTGGTGCTGAGCATAACATATCCTCGGCGCTTGGTGCTCCAGGCTTTGGGCAGCGCATCAAGGTAGAGCTGAGGGGGAATCTTCTCGTTTCTTGAGAGTAGGGGGGAGAACTGTTTTGGCACAAGTATACCAAATGCATGGAGGGCAGGAGAAACAGGGGAGAATTATGTCCTTTGCCTCTCCAGAGAATGGCCTCTACTCCCAGAGGCAGGGAGTATCCCCCTAACTTTTGTTGGCTCATGCTGTCCTGAAGTCAGTCCTCCACGTCTGGCCCTGCATTCCTAATCCTTGCTCTCCCAAATGCCTCCTTGTCCCAGTGGGTGTAAGCTTGACCACTGACTGGAGCTTGTGCAGGAGCACAACAGACTGCCCAAGTCACTCATGCCAGGTGCAAGAGCTGCCGTCACCACTACTGCTCTCATGTCTGCTTGGGGCCTGCACAGCTCCAGCAAGCTTCATTCTTCTTTTCCTCCATGCTCCTCCGTAGGCAAATGAAGTCTAGGATGACGGCTGTCCTGCTGCTGTTTGTCCTCTTTTCCTCCCTTTTTGGTGAGTGTCTGTAGAGCCCGCAAGTAATGGTGCTTCCTGACCATTACTTCCTTCTCCCTCCTGGGTGCACGTACACAACTGTGCCCCAAGGAGGAGCGGGCAGTCCCTGAGAGAGGGCTGCAACGCTTCCACGTGCCTCAGAGGTACTCGGCTCGCTTTTCCCTGGCGCTGACGCCACTCCTCCTAAGCCCTGTGGAGCAGGCAGTGGCTAGCCTGCTTGCTCCAGAAAGAAGAGAGTCTTCCTTCAGGGAGATCCCCACAATGCAGTTGTCCCCCATCCCCAGTAGTCTCTAGCCCCACAAGCGCTTGCTGCCGGTCTTCTTCTGGCGGCACACCAACACACTTGACGCTTTGTAATGTCAGCTGGGTGCCTGCCGGAGGGCCTGCAGCCTGACTTGCACACAGCTCTTTGGGCATGAGCAAGTTCCAAGTGTAAAGAGAGCTCTTCTGGTGACTAACAGGTGTTTACTACGTGGGGCTGCTTGACGCAGGAGGCTTCTGGACCAGCACAGCAGCTCTGAGGGTCTACGTGTTCTCCTATTTCAAACCCGTCTGCCAACAGGTGACATCTGCAGTGCGTCAAATCAAGGCAACTTCTGCCACTCTTAAAACTCCAGGGCACCCAGGGTGGCTTTCTTAAGCCACATGGCTGCTCCTTCGCCGTAACAGGCATAGCTTTTGCCACACCTTCGTTTCCGCAGCAGCTCTGTTGTTCTTTTTACTGAATGCTCCCTTATTGTCCCTGTAGGAAGAGGAATTTCCTCTCTCTGCCGTGCTCGTGAAGAGACAGAGGTAAAAATCGCTTCCTCTTGACTAGATGGGAGGTTTGAGAAGCTCCAGACCCCTGTCACACCAGCCTCAGGCAACACAATTCTAAAGCTCTTCCCACTGCCCCGTCTGCCTTTCTGCCTTGCCTTGCTCTCTAGTGGTCAGCTGCACCTCAGTGCTCGGGCACCTAGGGCTGGGCTCTTGGAAGGTCTGCATTCCAGCTGCTTGAAAAGCGGCATAGCGGGGTGCCCATCTTGCAGTGGCTTCTCTGGCCCTCAGCCACTGATTGGAGTCCAGCCGCTTGATGTTCCCTGGCCCCCCGAGGGAGCTTTGCTGCCTCACTCCCATTGCCATGGCACGGCACCAGCCCGCAAGAACAGTGGTCTCTGTGGCACGCTTTTTCTAGGCAAGCAGATGAAGGGCTAGGAGCAGCACTTGACCAAATCCACACCCTCCAAGGAGAGCTGCGTGAGCTCCAGGAAGTCCTGCACCACGTGAAATGGTGTGCCAAAGACATTGCCCGGCGTGCTCTCGGCGAAGCCCTGAAGCACATCGAGCTCCCAGACATGACCGGATTGGTAAGAAACCACCGCAGAAAGCTCTCTGCACAGCTCTTTTTCTCATACCTGGAGTTTTAAGGCTAGGGTACTACGGACCCTAGGAGAGTTGCCTGTCCTGGCACACCAAAGGGCTGTAGCTGCTGCCTCAACAAGTACCCTGGCTTCCTGCAGTCGCTTCTGCTATCACTGCACTCTACTTGTAGGGCCATGAAGGGAGATTTGCTGGTCTTCAGCTCCACTTGCTCTCAGTCTAGCTAGCACCTAGGTGGTTGGAGCTGGAAGGAGAGTCTCTGCCCGCCCAGCAAAGCTCACACGTGCTGCTGGTGCGGGCACAAGTTCTCCAGGAGAACTTATAAGCCAGTCCCCGGAAGCACGTCTGGGAGCCTGGGGTTCATGTTGGCCTGGCCCATGCACAGGAAAGCTGCTGTTACAGCCAGGCTTCCTGCTCTCCTGCTCTTGGGAATGCAGTTGGAAAAGGCGCAGCCCATGTGGTTCAGGAACTCCTCCGTCTCTTCCCTCAGCCCTTTGCTCAGCCCCCTCCAAGCCCTGCTGCTCATTCCAGTGCTCCGCTATTCTGAGACTGCTCCATCAGAGCCCAACAGACCTGGCAGCTTCCCAGGGAATCACCCAGCTACTTAGGCCAGAGGACAACCGCTGTGTTCACCTCAGCTGGCCCAGTAGAGGAGCTGGGATGTGCCTCTCATAGCTGCTCTCTTTCTCTTCCTTCCCAGGATGTTCAGAATTTAATCAGCGAAGCACTGGAGAAGCTGGAATACGACCAGGTCCAGATGCCGGATTTTGCCCGCAAATCGTCAGGTGCGGCTACAGCACAGGAAGAACTGAGACGGGGCGCTTTGTGCCTAAGCTTCGGCCTATGTTAGCTTTCATTTTCCACGGCCCATTAGCATAGCTGAATGAGTCACTGCCCGATGTTTCATGGGGGGCTCATGCAAGGAAGTCGGAGGCCAGTATCACTGCTGGAAAGCTTGCAGTACTTAGT
The DNA here is from genome assembly GCF_059628265.1 of Tinamus guttatus. NCBI lineage: Eukaryota > Metazoa > Chordata > Aves > Tinamiformes > Tinamidae > Tinamus > Tinamus guttatus. Next base: position 1,116,602 of record NW_028289069.1, read on the forward strand.
GGCATTTTCTCAAGTTGGCGGTGCAGGGGAACAGGCATCCTGGTGGCAGTGTCCAGTAAGACACAGCTATGTGTGCATCCCTTGATTCATCCTCGGAGAGCACCACATGGAATCCATGGCCGTCCCAGCGGAGGGAAAGGAGGCAGGTCCCAGGGCTGTGACCGTTCACACACACGAGGGCCGTTCAGTAAGCCCTTTTGTTTCTGAGTCTCCACGGTGTTTGTCCAGGTGGGGAATGGAAATAATTGACAGAGGGGAGTGCCTGTGCTGCTTGTCGGAGGACGGGTCTGCAGCGTGTGTGGTCCATGAGCTCCTGCAGATAGATGGCAACCTTCTAAGCAGAGGCAGCCTTCCAGGGAAGCAGTGCTTGATGGGGACATTCACGTTTCAGGGGCTGCCATCATTCATTCGAAGACCTCTGCCTCCTTTCTCAAGACCAAGGGAATGCTCTTCTGGTCTGGACTCCCCCTACTTCATTTCATGAAGAGCCCTGACGTTATCCTTGAGGTAGGGGTGCCAAGGAGCAGAGAAGCACCAAGGTGGGAGGGAACCAGATACGCTCTTGAGTTTCCCTTTGCCACATGGCCGCTGTGCATTACTGCTCTTTCAGACTGAAAATCAACCAGGAAACTGCTGGTCCTTCTCCGGGAGTCAGGGTCACGTCTTCATCAAACTGTCCAAAGCAATCTCTCCACACGCTGTTACGCTGGAACACATTGCAGTGCGTGTGTCCCCTCGTGGAGAGATCAGCAGTGCTCCAAAGGACTTTGCTGTCTATGTAAGTGCCTTCGCTAGAGTCAGGGAGTTGTGAGGAGCATTTCTAAGCCTTGCAGGGAGGACATGGGCGTGTGAATAGAGGTCTCACAGTGGTAGGAGGATTCTCTCGGGCCTGTGACTTCCTCCGAGCCTAGAGACGAAAGGGAGTTCCTTTGAGTCAGCCCATTTCTTTTACACTCCTTCCCTTTGCGGTCTACGCTTGGACCAAAGGTTCCCATTTGAGGGGCCAGGCAGTAGTAAATGAGCCCTGGGTTGCAGGGGCTGGCACGCTGGCTCAGCCACGGCTCCTCACAGCTCACCAGCACGCCCCTTGCAGCTTGCTTTCTGCTCCTCGGCGCCAATTCTCTTCCCTGCACACTCAAAGACTGCTCTTGCCCCGCACATTCACCTCGGCCTCGGTTGTGGCCGCTTCATTAGTTCCCCAAGGGAAGCCGAGTGTTCCTGCTCTCTCCTTCACTGTTTTGTTTTCTCCGCCTGTGTCCTTCGGTAGGGGATGAAGGCAGAAAATGAGGAGCAGGGGCTCTTCCTAGGAGAGTTCACATACAGCCCTGCAGAACATCCTTTCCAGACTTTCTGGCTGCAGGTACTGTGACAAAGAGGCATGAGAAGTGTTGGAGAGTAAGAGGGGGAGGGAGAAATAGCGGTGGCAGGGGAGAACCTGGGGAGGGAGGGATAGAAAAAGACAGCTCCTCTCTGCTCATTTCAGAACGAGGGCTGGGACTCAGTGCGCTATGTGAAGCTGGAGGTCCTGAGCAACTGGGGCCACCCAGAATATACATGCCTCTACCGAGTCAGGGTCCACGGGCAAGAACCCTAAGAGGAGGAGGGAGTCTGGGGGCACTCTGCTGGAAGCAGCGGTCTATAATGAATAAATCCTGCAAGATTTGAGCAGCTGCCGTGATGTGCTACTTAGTGCGCCTTTCCTGCCCCCTTCCAACCCTAATTGCGCCCTCCTTGACAGCACCTCCTGAGAGTGTTCTTGGCCCTCTCATGGACTTTTTCCCGTAATTAAGATGTCATGCCCTGCAGGGCGTAGGCCTTCCACAGTCCTTCCAGCATTTTTCTCATACAGCTATGGGCTGTTGCTGAAGAAGGAGCAAAGCGGGGAAAGCAAGAGAGCTTTCCTTTAAATGGAAAGGGGAACATTTGGGTGGACTCGCAGGACAGTGGGAGAGCACAGCAGGGTTTTGCCAAGTCCATTCCAGCGTGCAGCTGCTGTCCCTGGTTGCCTATCGGCTGCATGAGGTGATGCAGCTTGGCGGCCGGAGGAGGCTCCCTCTGCACGTGGGCAAACACCGTCCTTGCGCTGCTCCCCACCAGCTTCTCGGGGTTATTTGCACGGACAGCATAGATCAGAGTGTTCCCCAAGCTTTTTGTCCTCCTCCGTCACCCTCAACCCTCCCCTCGCCACAGCAGACCCTCTAAGCTCCCATCCAGGCCCTTTTCCCTGCTGGCACACAGCGGTTGCAAGATGCGCAAGATGTGTGGCTGGCATCTCCTCCAGTGCTGTGTTTAGCTCCTTTAACGGCTTTTCCTGGGGAAAGGGGACCCCAACAATCTAAGGAGGTGCCTTCTCATCCTATCTCGGAGATGCTCACAGGCTTCCAACTTCCTCCTTCGTAGGCTCGTCCAACGCTTCGCCATCAGACAGGCCCTCTGATAAGTGCTCCTGCCTTTGGCCAAGGCCTTCCGACCGCTCACCCACTTCCTTTAGCCTCATGGTGTGAAAAAGTAGTACACGGCTCTCAAGTCCTGATTCTGCACCACACAGGCCCTGCTCCTGCTGGGTTCTTCCAAACCTTCTCCTTCTTTGGCTCCTTTCCTGCTCCTCGACAGCGGGTCGTGTGCCTGGCAATTGGCACGGCATCCCTGCTCTGAAGGTCTTATTCTTCTAACCACCACCACGGCGACCTCCTTTGCTAGCGTCGCCTCTTATGCTGGAGGGCTGTCCTCACCCTCTGAAGCCCAAATAGCCCTCTCCCACGTCTCCACCGGCGGGGCAGGCTGACTCAATGCTGCTGCCTGTCTCTGCTCTCAGTATTTCCCCAGACACAGCACTGCAGCCAGGCACCACAGCAGGGTGCCAGTGCCTCGTGTTGAGCAGTTGAATTTGCTAATGGAAAGCTGATTTAGCTGATTTGGATACTGGCCCTGGGACAAACCCAAGTGAGACCATGGGGACAGACTGCCTCCAAGTGGCACTAGGAAACCAGCTCTGCCAGCATCATTGCTTTGCGAGACTGCAGGGCAGCAGGGAAGCATGAGAGCCCAAGGCCTGCATCTCCTTTCGTAGACGGGAGCACGCAGCATAGCGATGGGGACAGGGAAAGCATGCGTTGCCCTCCTTCTGGAGTGCCTGGAGGCTCTGCCAGTCTCTGCGCAAAGCCCTGTGTGCCACGGCCTCAGCTGAAGCAGCTCAGGGCAGCAGGGGTCCTGCTGCTTCAAGTCTCCGGCTGGTGGGTCTGAGCAGCAGCTGCTGCCTCAATATGCTTCAGCCTGCCAAGCCTGGCGGGTTCTCCTGACTCTGTGGCAGGATGCTGTACGGGAAAGAGCAGCCAGCACAGCCGCTCTCGGCTGTGGAGGTGTGCAGCCAGATGCCGCAAAGACTTCCAGGCGCTTGGGAGAGGAGCTCAAGCTACGGGGTCCCTGTGTAGCCCCTGCCTGTGACCAGCAGCCATTCTTGTCCTGGCTGCGCTGGAGTGACACCACAGTGCCCCTTTCCCTTCCCTTGTCTCCAGGGTGTCTGCCTGCCCTGGCAAGCCGACACAGAGGCAACACGGCCGGAGTCAAGAATGCTGCCTAGCCCTCCACTAAGCATATTCCGTGTCCTGTGCAGTGAAGAGCCCGGTGCCCAAAGCAGCAACCAAGAGCCAACGTGCAGGCTCAGCCCTTGTCTTGCGGCATTGTGTCTTCTGCAGGCTAAGCGGAAAGAGCCGCCCCCGCACTCGAAAGCTGAGTCCGTGGCAGAGAACCGATGAATGGAGGTGGTTGCTCTCATGCTAGCTTGTTAAGGGAGACAGTAAAATAATCCAACGAGGCATCAACCAATAAACTTTATTCCCCAGCGCAAGATTGTTGTGATAACAACATCCACTATCCACTGGTGCCATTATTGTAGGGAATAGCCGCAGTAATTAGCGACTGGCAATTAGCTCACGGACTAGAGAACGCTGCTTGACCCAGTAAAAACGCTATAGCGTTCCTTCCCCCTGAGTGTACAGGGGGCTCTCAACCTTGCAAGAGGTTGACAAATGTCTGTGTCTTTCTTCTCCCTGGATGTACAGGGGACTCTCCGCCTTACTGGGGCTTAGCTTAGCCCAGCATCCCAGATGAGGGGCAGGTTCGGGTTGCTCATGGTCCAGCCAGAGGAACTGGCGAGCTGTCGCTCCTGATCCCTGCTCAGCTCGTCAGTGCTGAACCCTGTCTTTTGTACCAGGACGGCGGGAACATGTCCCTGCGGCCTGCTCATTCTTAGGGGGTGATCCTTCCAGAATGTCCAGCAGAGTTCCATAAGACTTGCTATTTCTTGCACAGCCAGCAAGACAGGACCGCTTTGTTTTTGCAAGACCGTCCCGCCTGCCTTTTCGTGCCTTTTTGGGGAAGTGCGTGTGGTTTCCACCACCCGTGTCCTTGCTACATTAACATCTCTGTGCATTTTCACATGCCAACTCTTTACTTGCCCATCAATGGCTCCCTTGCCTTGGCTTGGAAGGCCGTGGGGCAACAGAGTGTCAAAAGCCAGCTGTGGACAAGGCTGCTGGTGCCTGCCAAATAACTCCCTCTTGGCCTGCACTTCAAAGACTTCTCTACTTGGTAGGAGAGGCCGTGATTTCAGAGGACTGGCTCTTGTGAAGAGGAGTACCACCTCTGCTTCCCGCCAGCTTGAGCTTGGTCTGGGAACAGGGCACTGCCTTTTCTACTCTGATGTCACTGACAGCCATTGGCATCACAATCTGTTGCCGCTGTGTGAGGTAGCAGGAGCAGAGTGACAGCTCCAGGCTGCCCCTGCTCTTGGTCACTCTCTGTGGTGAAGGCAAGAAGATTGGAGTGCTTCTGGCCTACGCCTGAGAGAAGTGGGGTTTTGGCAGCTGCAGGTCTGGACAGCGATGTCCAGACCGCAAGGCCAAGACACACACTGGTATGGACGTGCTTCTTTGCCAGGAGCGTCCTAGAACCTCTCCCCTCTTTTGCTCAAGTGCCTTGTCCACCTAAGCCACCCGTCACTGGGGAAGAACACAAGCACAGCCTCCGAGCTCAGCGTAAAGCAGGCTGAAGGCAAGAGCAGTTGCCGCAGGCCCTGTGTGCCTGAGCCCCTTCCTTTCTTCCTCTAGGCAAACTGCCAGCCAAGGGCCTGTGCTCCAGAGCACTGGAGTGTGCAGGCAGGACCAGCACCAGCGCCAGCATCATGGCAGAAGTAAGCTGACACGATTCTTAAGCACAGCTCCCTCGGCTTATTTCCATTTAAAGTACAGACTGTGTTCATGGAAGAAATCTGTTGTACAGTGCCAATGAGAAAGACCTGCACAAGTGCCTTAAGAGAGCTGTTGGTTCTGCATGGCTCAGCCTTCCAAAGGCATGAATGAAATGCGCAGGCTTCATGTGGCAATAGAAGGCTTTCTTATTGTTATTACTATTATTTCATTTTTATTTTCTGGAAGGTTCAAAGACTGAGTGATTGCCTGCCCTCTTCCTGGGCAGGCTTCCTTGTCCAGGTGCAACTTGCTCTCTACTCTGTGCAGCTGTTGAAGAGCTGTTTCCCGTTCTTGTCAGAGGCAGAGGAGGAACTGCCAGAAGGCCAGCCTTAGGCTGTGCCTCACGGTTCTGGGGACCGTGAAAGGCAGCTCTGCTTGGACTGAAGGGAATGCATTTCCCTTCCCCTGTGCTGCTTGCAGCCGCACAGCCACTGAGAGAAGCAGGAGCAAATGACCAAAAGCGGAGAATGCCTCCTGCCTTCTGCCAACACAAAGATAACCAGTGGAAGACCTAACATAGAAGAGGGCACAAGCTCACTGGGCTTGTTCCATCTTGACTCTTTTTCAGGAGTTTTGGGGCTCATCCTGCACTACCTGGTGCTGAGCATAACATATCCTCGGCGCTTGGTGCTCCAGGCTTTGGGCAGCGCATCAAGGTAGAGCTGAGGGGGAATCTTCTCGTTTCTTGAGAGTAGGGGGGAGAACTGTTTTGGCACAAGTATACCAAATGCATGGAGGGCAGGAGAAACAGGGGAGAATTATGTCCTTTGCCTCTCCAGAGAATGGCCTCTACTCCCAGAGGCAGGGAGTATCCCCCTAACTTTTGTTGGCTCATGCTGTCCTGAAGTCAGTCCTCCACGTCTGGCCCTGCATTCCTAATCCTTGCTCTCCCAAATGCCTCCTTGTCCCAGTGGGTGTAAGCTTGACCACTGACTGGAGCTTGTGCAGGAGCACAACAGACTGCCCAAGTCACTCATGCCAGGTGCAAGAGCTGCCGTCACCACTACTGCTCTCATGTCTGCTTGGGGCCTGCACAGCTCCAGCAAGCTTCATTCTTCTTTTCCTCCATGCTCCTCCGTAGGCAAATGAAGTCTAGGATGACGGCTGTCCTGCTGCTGTTTGTCCTCTTTTCCTCCCTTTTTGGTGAGTGTCTGTAGAGCCCGCAAGTAATGGTGCTTCCTGACCATTACTTCCTTCTCCCTCCTGAGTGCACGTACACAACTGTGCCCCAAGGAGGAGCGGGCAGTCCCTGAGAGAGGGCTGCAACGCTTCCACGTGCCTCAGAGGTACTCGGCTCGCTTTTCCCTGGCGCTGACGCCACTCCTCGCAAGCCCTGTGGAGCAGGCAGTGGCTAGCCTGCTTGCTCCAGAAAGAAGAGAGTCTTCCTTCAGGGAGATCCCCACAATTCAGTTGTCCCCCATCCCCAGTAGTCTCTAGCCCCACAAGCGCTTGCTGCCGGTCTTCTTCTGGCGGCACACCAACTCACTTGACGCTTTGTAATGTCAGCTGGGTGCCTGCCGGAGGGCCTGCAGCCTGACTTGCACACAGCTCTTTGGGCATGAGCAAGTTCCAAGTGTAAAGAGAGCTCTTCTGGTGACTAACAGGTGTTTACTACGTGGGGCTGCTTGACGCAGGAGGCTTCTGGACCAGCACAGCAGCTCTGAGGGTCTACGTGTTCTCCTATTTCAAACCCGTCTGCCAACAGGTGACATCTGCAGTGCGTCAAATCAAGGCAACTTCTGCCACTCTTAAAACTCCAGGGCACCCAGGGTGGCTTTCTTAAGCCACATGGCTGCTCCTTCGCCGTAACAGGCATAGCTTTTGCCACACCTTCGTTTCCGCAGCAGCTCTGTTGTTCTTTTTACTGAATGCTCCCTTATTGTCCCTGTAGGAAGAGGAATTTCCTCTCTCTGCCGTGCTCGTGAAGAGACAGAGGTAAAAATCGCTTCCTCTTGACTAGATGGGAGGTTTGAGAAGCTCCAGACCCCTGTCACACCAGCCTCAGGCAACACAATTCTAAAGCTCTTCCCACTGCCCCGTCTGCCTTTCTGCCTTGCCTTGCTCTCTAGTGGTCAGCTGCACCTCAGTGCTCGGGCACCTAGGGCTGGGCTCTTGGAAGGTCTGCATTCCAGCTGCTTGAAAAGCGGCATAGCGGGGTGCCCATCTTGCAGTGGCTTCTCTGGCCCTCAGCCACTGATTGGAGTCCAGCCGCTTGATGTTCCCTGGCCCCCCGAGGGAGCTTTGCTGCCTCACTCCCATTGCCATGGCACGGCACCAGCCCGCAAGAACGGTGGTCTCTGTGGCACGCTTTTTCTAGGCAAGCAGATGAAGGGCTAGGAGCAGCACTTGACCAAATCCACACCCTCCAAGGAGAGCTGCGTGAGCTCCAGGAAGTCCTGCACCACGTGAAATGGTGTGCCAAAGACATTGCCCGGCGTGCTCTCGGCGAAGCCCTGAAGCACATCGAGCTCCCAGACATGACCGGATTGGTAAGAAACCACCGCAGAAAGCTCTCTGCACGGCTCTTTTTCTCATACCTGGAGTTTTAAGGCTAGGGTACTACGGACCCTAGGAGAGTTGCCTGTCCTGGCACACCAAAGGGCTGTAGCTGCTGCCTCAACAAGTACCCTGGCTTCCTGCAGTCGCTTCTGCTATCACTGCACTCTACTTGTAGGGCCATGAAGGGAGATTTGCTGGTCTTCAGCTCCACTTGCTCTCAGTCTAGCTAGCACCTAGGTGGTTGGAGCTGGAAGGAGAGTCTCTGCCTGCCCAGCAAAGCTCACACGTGCTGCTGGTGCGGGCACAAGTTCTCCAGGAGAACTTATAAGCCAGTCCCCGGAAGCACGTCTGCGAGCCTGGGGTTCATGTTGGCCTGGCCCACGCACAGGAAAGCTGCTGTTACAGCCAGGCTTCCTGCTCTCCTGCTCTTGGGAATGCAGTTGGAAAAGGCGCAGCCCATGTGGTTCAGGAACTCCTCCGTCTCTTCCCTCAGCCCTTTGCTCAGCCCCCTCCAAGCCCTGCTGCTCATTCCAGTGCTCCGCTATTCTGAGACTGCTCATCAGAGCCCAACAGACCTGGCAGCTTCCCAGGGAATCACCAAGCTCCTTAGGCCAGAGGGCAACCGCTGTGTTCACCTCAGCTGGCCCAGTAGAGGAGCTGGGATGTGCCTCTCATAGCTGCTCTCTTTCTCTTCCTTCCCAGGATGTTCAGAATTTAATCAGCGAAGCACTGGAGAAGCTGGAATACGACCAGGTCCAGATGCCGGATTTTGCCCGCAAATCGTCAGGTGCGGCTACAGCACAGGAAGAGCCGAGACAGGGCGCTTTGTGCCTAAGCTTCGGCCTATGTTAGCTTTCATTTTCCACGGCCCATTAGCATAGCTGAATGAGTCACTGCCCGATGTTTCAGGGGGGGCTCATGCAAGGAAGTCGGAGGCCAGTATCACTGCTGGAAAGCTTGCAGTACTTAGTGGCATTTTCTCAAGTTGGCGGTGCAGGGGAACAGGCATCCTGGTGGCAGTGTCCAGTAAGACACAGCTATGTGTGCATCCCTTGATTCATCCTCGGGGAGCACCACATGGAATCCATGGCCGTCCCAGCGGAGCGAAAGGAGGCAGGTCCCAGGGCTGCTACCGTTCACACACAGGAGGGCCGTTCAATAAGCCCTTTTGTTTCTGAGTCTCCCCGGTGTTTGTCCAGGTGGGGAATGGAAATAATTGACAGAGGGGAGTGCCTGTGCTGCTTGTCGGAGGACGGGGCTGCAGCGTGTGTGGTCCATGAGCTCCTGCAGATAGATGGCAACCTTCTAAGCAGAGGCAGCCCTCCAGGGAAGCAGTGCTTGATGGGGACATTCACGTTTCAGGGGCTGCCATCATTCATTCGAAGACCTCTGCCTCCTTTCTCAACACCAAGGCAATGCTCTTCTGGTCTGGACTCCCCCTACTTCATTTCATGAAGAGCCCTGACGTTATCCTTGAGGTAGGGGTGCCAAGGAGCAGAGAAGCACCAAGGTGGGAGGGAACCAGATACGCTCTTGAGTTTCCCTTTGCCACATGGCCGCTGTGCACTGCTGCTCTTTCAGACTGAAAATCAACCAGGAAACTGCTGGTCCTTCTCCGGGAGTCAGGGTCACGTCTTCATCAAACTGTCCAAAGCAATCTCTCCACACGCTGTTACGCTGGAACACATTGCAGTGCGTGTGTCCCCTCGTGGAGAGATCAGCAGTGCTCCAAAGGACTTTGCTGTCTATGTAAGTGCCTTCGCTAGAGTCAGGGAGTTGTGAGGAGCATTTCTAAGCCTTGCAGGGAGGACATGGGCGTGTGAATAGAGGTCTCACAGTGGTAGGAGGATTCTCTCGGGCCTGTGACTTCCTCCGAGCCTAGAGACGAAAGGGAGTTCCTTTGAGTCAGCCCATTTCTTTTACACTCCTTCCCTTTGCGGTCTACGCTTGGACCAAAGGTTCCCATTTGAGGGGCCAGGCAGTAGTAAATGAGCCCTGGGTTGCAGGGGCTGGCACGCTGGCTCAGCCACGGCTCCTCACAGCTCACCAGCACGCCCCTTGCAGCTTGCTTTCTGCTCCTCGGCGCCAATTCTCTTCCCTGCACACTCAAAGACTGCTCTTGCCCCGCACATTCACCTCGGCCTCGGTTGTGGCCGCTTCATTAGTTCCCCAAGGGAAGCCGAGTGTTCCTGCTCTCTCCTTCACTGTTTTGTTTTCTCCGCCTGTGTCCTTCGGTAGGGGATGAAGGCAGAAAATGAGGAGCAGGGGCTCTTCCTAGGAGAGTTCACATACAGCCCTGCAGAACATCCTTTCCAGACTTTCTGGCTGCAGGTACTGTGACAAAGAGGCATGAGAAGTGTTGGAGAGTAAGAGGGGGAGGGAGAAATAGCGGTGGCAGGGGAGAACCTGGGGAGGGAGGGATAGAAAAAGACAGCTCCTCTCTGCTCATTTCAGAACGAGGGCTGGGACTCAGTGCGCTATGTGAAGCTGGAGGTCCTGAGCAACTGGGGCCACCCAGAATATACATGCCTCTACCGAGTCAGGGTCCACGGGCAAGAACCCTAAGAGGAGGAGGGAGTCTGGGGGCACTCTGCTGGAAGCAGCGGTCTATAATGAATAAATCCTGCAAGATTTGAGCAGCTGCCGTGATGTGCTACTTAGTGCGCCTTTCCTGCCCCCTTCCAACCCTAATTGCGCCCTCCTTGACAGCACCTCCTGAGAGTGTTCTTGGCCCTCTCATGGACTTTTTCCCGTAATTAAGATGTCATGCCCTGCAGGGCGTAGGCCTTCCACAGTCCTTCCAGCATTTTTCTCATACAGCTATGGGCTGTTGCTGAAGAAGGAGCAAAGCGGGGAAAGCAAGAGAGCTTTCCTTTAAATGGAAAGGGGAACATTTGGGTGGACTCGCAGGACAGTGGGAGAGCACAGCAGGGTTTTGCCAAGTCCATTCCAGCGTGCAGCTGCTGTCCCTGGTTGCCTATCGGCTGCATGAGGTGATGCAGCTTGGCGGCCGGAGGAGGCTCCCTCTGCACGTGGGCAAACACCGTCCTTGCGCTGCTCCCCACCAGCTTCTCGGGGTTATTTGCACGGACAGCATAGATCAGAGTGTTCCCCAAGCTTTTTGTCCTCCTCCGTCACCCTCAACCCTCCCCTCGCCACAGCAGACCCTCTAAGCTCCCATCCAGGCCCTTTTCCCTGCTGGCACACAGCGGTTGCAAGATGCGCAAGATGTGTGGCTGGCATCTCCTCCAGTGCTGTGTTTAGCTCCTTTAACGGCTTTTCCTGGGGAAAGGGGACCCCAACAATCTAAGGAGGTGCCTTCTCATCCTATCTCGGAGATGCTCACAGGCTTCCAACTTCCTCCTTCGTAGGCTCGTCCAACGCTTCGCCATCAGACAGGCCCTCTGATAAGTGCTCCTGCCTTTGGCCAAGGCCTTCCGACCGCTCACCCACTTCCTTTAGCCTCATGGTGTGAAAAAGTAGTACACGGCTCTCAAGTCCTGATTCTGCACCACACAGGCCGTGCTCCTGCTGGGTTCTTCCAAACCTTCTCCTTCTTTGGCTCCTTTCCTGCTCCTCGACAGCGGGTCGTGTGCCTGGCAATTGGCACGGCATCCCTGCTCTGAAGGTCTTATTCTTCTAACCACCACCACAGCGACCTCCTTTGCTAGCGTCGCCTCTTATGCTGGAGGGCTGTCCTCACCCTCTGAAGCCCAAATAGCCCTCTCCCACGTCTCCACCGGCGGGGCAGGCTGACTCAATGCTGCTGCCTGTCTCTGCTCTCAGTATTTCCCCAGACACAGCACTGCAGCCAGGCACCACAGCAGGGTGCCAGTGCCTCGTGTTGAGCAGTTGAATTTGCTAATGGAAAGCTGATTTAGCTGATTTGGATACTGGCCCTGGGACAAACCCAAGTGAGACCATGGGGACAGACTGCCTCCAAGTGGCACTAGGAAACCAGCTCTGCCAGCATCATTGCTTTGCGAGACTGCAGGGCAGCAGGGAAGCATGAGAGCCCAAGGCCTGCATCTCCTTTCGTAGACGGGAGCACAGAGCAGAGCGATGGGGACAGGGAAAGCACGCGTTGCCCTCCCTCTGGAGTGCCTGGAGGCTCTGCCAGTCTCTGCACAAAGCCCTGTGTGCCACGGCCTCAGCTGAAGCAGCTCAGGGCAGCAGGGGTCCTGCTGCTTCAAGTCTCCGGCTGGTGGGTCTGAGCAGCAGCTGCTGCCTCAATATGCTTCAGCCTGCCAAGCCTGGCGGGTTCTCCTGACTCTGTGGCAGGATGCTGTACGGGAAAGAGCAGCCAGCACAGCCGCTCTCGGCTGTGGAGGTGTGCAGCCAGATGCCGCAAAGACTTCCAGGCGCTTGGGAGAGGAGCTCAAGCTACGGGGTCCCTGTGTAGCCCCTGCCCGTGACCAGCAGCCATTCTTGTCCTGGCTGCGCTGGAGTGACACCACAGTGCCCCTTTCCCTTCCCTTGTCTCCAGGGTGTCTGCCTGCCCTGGCAAGCCGACACAGAGGCAACACGGCCGGAGTCAAGAATGCTGCCTAGCCCTCCACTAAGCATATTCCGTGTCCTGTGCAGTGAAGAGCCCGGTGCCCAGAGCAGCAACCAAGAGCCAACGTGCAGGCCCAGCCCTTGTCTTACGGCATTGTGCCTTCTGCAGGCTAAGCGGAAAGAGCCGCCCCCGCACTCGAAAGCTGAGTCCGTGGCAGAGAACCGATGAATGGAGGTGGTTGCTCTCATGCTAGCTTGTTAAGGGAGACAGTAAAATAATCCAACGAGGCATCAACCAATAAACTTTATTCCCCAGCGCAAGATTGTTGTGATAACAACATCCACTATCCACTGGTGCCATTATTGTAGGGAATAGCCGCAGTAATTAGCGACTGGCAATTAGCTCACGGACTAGAGAACGCTGCTTGACCCAGTAAAAACGCTATAGCGTTCCTTCCCCCTGAGTGTACAGGGGGCTCTCAACCTTGCAAGAGGTTGACAAATGTCTGTGTCTTTCTTCTCCCTGGATGTACAGGGGACTCTCCGCCTTACTGGGGCTTAGCTTAGCCCAGCATCCCAGATGAGGGGCAGGTTAGGGTTGCTCATGGTCCAGCCAGAGGAACTGGCGAGCTGTCGCTCCTGATCCCTGCTCAGCTCGTCAGTGCTGAACCCTGTCTTTTGTACCAGGACGGCGGGAACGTGTCCCTGCGGCCTGCTCATTCTTAGGGGGTGATCCTTCCAGAATGTCCAGCAGAGTTCCATAAGACTTGCTATTTCTTGCACAGCCAGCAAGACAGGACCGCTTTGTTTTTGCAAGACCGTCCCGCCTCCCTTTTCGTTCCTTTTTGGGGAAGTGCGTGTGGTTTCCACCACCCGTGTCCTTGCTACATTAACATCTCTGTGCATTTTCACATGCCAACTCTTTACTCGCCCATCAATGGCTCCCTTGCCTTGGCTTGGAAGGCCGTGGGGCAACAGAGTGTCAAAAGCCAGCTGTGGACAAGGCTGCTGGTGCCTGCCAAATAACTCCCTCTTGGCCTGCACTTCAAAGACTTCTCTACTTGGTAGGAGAGGCCGTGATTTCAGAGGACTGGCTCTCGTGAAGAGGAGTACCACCTCTGCTTCCCGCCAGCTTGAGCTTGGTCTGGGAACAGGGCACTGCCTTTTCTACTCTGATGTCACTGACAGCCATTGGCATCACAATCTGTTGCCGCTGTGTGAGGTAGCAGGAGCAGAGTGACAGCTCCAGGCTGCCCCTGCTCTTGGTCACTCTCTGTGGTGAAGGCAAGAAGATTGGAGTGCTTCTGGCCTACGCCTGAGAGAAGTGGGGTTTTGGCAGCTGCAGGTCTGGACAGCGATGTCCAGACCGCAAGGCCAAGACACACACTGGTATGGACGTGCTTCTTTGCCAAGAGCGTCCTAGAACCTCTCCCCTCTTTTGCTCAAGTGCCTTGTCCACCTAAGCCACCCGTCACTGGGGAAGAACACAAGCACAGCCTCCGAGCTCAGCGTAAAGCAGGCTGAAGGCAAGAGCAGTTGCCGCAGGCCCTGTGTGCCTGAGCCCCTTCCTTTCTTCCTCTAGGCAAACTGCCAGCCAAGGGCCTGTGCTCCAGAGCACTGGAGTGTGCAGGCAGGACCAGCACCAGCGCCAGCATCATGGCAGAAGTAAGCTGACACGATTCATAAGCACAGCTCCCTCGGCTTATTTCCATTTAAAGTACAGACTGTGTTCATGGAAGAAATCTGTTGTACAGTGCCAATGAGAAAGACCTGCACAAGTGCCTTAAGAGAGCTGTTGGTTCTGCATGGCTCAGCCATCCAAAGGCATGAATGAAATGCGCAGGCTTCATGTGGCAATAGAAGGCTTTCTTATTGTTATTACTATTATTTCATTTTTATTTTCTGGAAGGTTCAAAGACTGAGTGATTGCCTGCCCTCTTCCTGGGCAGGCTTCCTTGTCCAGGTGCAACTTGCTCTCTACTCTGTGCAGCTGTTGAAGAGCTGTTTCCCGTTCTTGTCAGAGGCAGAGGAGGAGCTGCCAGAAGGCCAGCCTTAGGCTGTGCCTCACGGTTCTGGGGACCGTGAAAGGCAGCTCTGCTTGGACTGAAGGGAATGCATTTCCCTTCCCCTGTGCTGCTTGCAGCCGCACAGCCACTGAGAGAAGCAGGAGCAAATGACCAAAAGCGGAGAATGCCTCCTGCCTTCTGCCAACACAAAGATAACCAGTGGAAGACCTAACATAGAAGAGGGCACAAGCTCACTGGGCTTGTTCCATCTTGACTCTTTTTCAGGAGTTTTGGGGCTCATCCTGCACTACCTGGTGCTGAGCATAACATATCCTCGGCGCTTGGTGCTCCAGGCTTTGGGCAGCGCATCAAGGTAGAGCTGAGGGGGAATCTTCTCGTTTCTTGAGAGTAGGGGGGAGAACTGTTTTGGCACAAGTATACCAAATGCATGGAGGGCAGGAGAAACAGGGGAGAATTATGTCCTTTGCCTCTCCAGAGAATGGCCTCTACTCCCAGAGGCAGGGAGTATCCCCCTAACTTTTGTTGGCTCATGCTGTCCTGAAGTCAGTCCTCCACGTCTGGCCCTGCATTCCTAATCCTTGCTCTCCCAAATGCCTCCTTGTCCCAGTGGGTGTAAGCTTGACCACTGACTGGAGCTTGTGCAGGAGCACAACAGACTGCCCAAGTCACTCATGCCAGGTGCAAGAGCTGCCGTCACCACTACTGCTCTCATGTCTGCTTGGGGCCTGCACAGCTCCAGCAAGCTTCATTCTTCTTTTCCTCCATGCTCCTCCGTAGGCAAATGAAGTCTAGGATGACGGCTGTCCTGCTGCTGTTTGTCCTCTTTTCCTCCCTTTTTGGTGAGTGTCTGTAGAGCCCGCAAGTAATGGTGCTTCCTGACCATTACTTCCTTCTCCCTCCTGAGTGCACGTACACAACTGTGCCCCAAGGAGGAGCGGGCAGTCCCTGAGAGAGGGCTGCAACGCTTCCACGTGCCTCAGAGGTACTCGGCTCGCTTTTCCCTGGCGCTGACGCCACTCCTCGCAAGCCCTGTGGAGCAGGCAGTGGCTAGCCTGCTTGCTCCAGAAAGAAGAGAGTCTTCCTTCAGGGAGATCCCCACAATTCAGTTGTCCCCCATCCCCAGTAGTCTCTAGCCCCACAAGCGCTTGCTGCCGGTCTTCTTCTGGCGGCACACCAACTCACTTGACGCTTTGTAATGTCAGCTGGGTGCCTGCCGGAGGGCCTGCAGCCTGACTTGCACACAGCTCTTTGGGCATGAGCAAGTTCCAAGTGTAAAGAGAGCTCTTCTGGTGACTAACAGGTGTTTACTACGTGGGGCTGCTTGACGCAGGAGGCTTCTGGACCAGCACAGCAGCTCTGAGGGTCTACGTGTTCTCCTATTTCAAACCCGTCTGCCAACAGGTGACATCTGCAGTGCGTCAAATCAAGGCAACTTCTGCCACTCTTAAAACTCCAGGGCACCCAGGGTGGCTTTCTTAAGCCACATGGCTGCTCCTTCGCCGTAACAGGCATAGCTTTTGCCACACCTTCGTTTCCGCAGCAGCTCTGTTGTTCTTTTTACTGAATGCTCCCTTATTGTCCCTGTAGGAAGAGGAATTTCCTCTCTCTGCCGTGCTCGTGAAGAGACAGAGGTAAAAATCGCTTCCTCTTGACTAGATGGGAGGTTTGAGAAGCTCCAGACCCCTCTCACACCAGCCTCAGGCAACACAATTCTAAAGCTCTTCCCACTGCCCCGTCTGCCTTTCTGCCTTGCCTTGCTCTCTAGTGGTCAGCTGCACCTCAGTGCTCGGGCACCTAGGGCTGGGCTCTTGGAAGGTCTGCATTCCAGCTGCTTGAAAAGCGGCATAGCGGGGTGCCCATCTTGCAGCGGCTTCTCTGGCCCTCAGCCACTGATTGGAGTCCAGCCGCTTGATGTTCCCTGGCCCCCCGAGGGAGTTTTGCTGCCTCACTCCCATTGCCATGGCACGGCACCAGCCCGCAAGAACGGTGGTCTCTGTGGCATGCTTTTTCTAGGCAAGCAGATGAAGGGCTAGGAGCAGCACTTGACCAAATCCACACCCTCCAAGGAGAGCTGCGTGAGCTCCAGGAAGTCCTGCACCACGTGAAATGGTGTGCCAAAGACATTGCCCGGCGTGCTCTCGGCGAAGCCCTGAAGCACATCGAGCTCCCAGACATGACCGGATTGGTAAGAAACCACCGCAGAAAGCTCTCTGCACGGCTCTTTTTCTCATACCTGGAGTTTTAAGGCTAGGGTACTACGGACCCTAGGAGAGTTGCCTGTCCTGGCACACCAAAGGGCTGTAGCTGCTGCCTCAACAAGTACCCTGGCTTCCTGCAGTCGCTTCTGCTATCACTGCACTCTACTTGTAGGGCCATGAAGGGAGATTTGCTGGTCTTCAGCTCCACTTGCTCTCAGTCTAGCTAGCACCTAGGTGGTTGGAGCTGGAAGGAGAGTCTCTGCCTGCCCAGCAAAGCTCACACGTGCTGCTGGTGCGGGCACAAGTTCTCCAGGAGAACTTATAAGCCAGTCCCCGGAAGCACGTCTGCGAGCCTGGGGTTCATGTTGGCCTGGCCCACGCACAGGAAAGCTGCTGTTACAGCCAGGCTTCCTGCTCTCCTGCTCTTGGGAATGCAGTTGGAAAAGGCGCAGCCCATGTGGTTCAGGAACTCCTCCGTCTCTTCCCTCAGCCCTTTGCTCAGCCCCCTCCAAGCCCTGCTGCTCATTCCAGTGCTCCGCTATTCTGAGACTGCTCATCAGAGCCCAACAGACCTGGCAGCTTCCCAGGGAATCACCAAGCTCCTTAGGCCAGAGGGCAACCGCTGTGTTCACCTCAGCTGGCCCAGTAGAGGAGCTGGGATGTGCCTCTCATAGCTGCTCTCTTTCTCTTCCTTCCCAGGATGTTCAGAATTTAATCAGCGAAGCACTGGAGAAGCTGGAATACGACCAGGTCCAGATGCCGGATTTTGCCCGCAAATCGTCAGGTGCGGCTACAGCACAGGAAGAGCCGAGACAGGGCACTTTGTGCCTAAGCTTCGGCCTATGTTAGCTTTCATTTTCCACGGCCCATTAGCATAGCTGAATGAGTCACTGCCCGATGTTTCAGGGGGGGCTCATGCAAGGAAGTCGGAGGCCAGTATCACTGCTGGAAAGCTTGCAGTACTTAGTGGCATTTTCTCAAGTTGGCGGTGCAGGGGAACAGGCATCCTGGTGGCAGTGTCCAGTAAGACACAGCTATGTGTGCATCCCTTGATTCATCCTCGGGGAGCACCACATGGAATCCATGGCCGTCCCAGCGGAGCGAAAGGAGGCAGGTCCCAGGGCTGCTACCGTTCACACACAGGAGGGCCGTTCAATAAGCCCTTTTGTTTCTGAGTCTCCCCGGTGTTTGTCCAGGTGGGGAATGGAAATAATTGACAGAGGGGAGTGCCTGTGCTGCTTGTCGGAGGACGGGGCTGCAGCGTGTGTGGTCCATGAGCTCCTGCAGATAGATGGCAACCTTCTAAGCAGAGGCAGCCCTCCAGGGAAGCAGTGCTTGATGGGGACATTCACGTTTCAGGGGCTGCCATCATTCATTCGAAGACCTCTGCCTCCTTTCTCAACACCAAGGCAATGCTCTTCTGGTCTGGACTCCCCCTACTTCATTTCATGAAGAGCCCTGACGTTATCCTTGAGGTAGGGGTGCCAAGGAGCAGAGAAGCACCAAGGTGGGAGGGAACCAGATACGCTCTTGAGTTTCCCTTTGCCACATGGCCGCTGTGCACTGCTGCTCTTTCAGACTGAAAATCAACCAGGAAACTGCTGGTCCTTCTCCGGGAGTCAGGGTCACGTCTTCATCAAACTGTCCAAAGCAATCTCTCCACACGCTGTTACGCTGGAACACATTGCAGTGCGTGTGTCCCCTCGTGGAGAGATCAGCAGTGCTCCAAAGGACTTTGCTGTCTATGTAAGTGCCTTCGCTAGAGTCAGGGAGTTGTGAGGAGCATTTCTAAGCCTTGCAGGGAGGACATGGGCGTGTGAATAGAGGTCTCACAGTGGTAGGAGGATTCTCTCGGGCCTGTGACTTCCTCCGAGCCTAGAGACGAAAGGGAGTTCCTTTGAGTCAGCCCATTTCTTTTACACTCCTTCCCTTTGCGGTCTATGCTTGGACCAAAGGTTCCCATTTGAGGGGCCAGGCAGTAGTAAATGAGCCCTGGGTTGCAGGGGCTGGCACGCTGGCTCAGCCACGGCTCCTCACAGCTCACCAGCACGCCCCTTGCAGCTTGCTTTCTGCTCCTCGGCGCCAATTCTCTTCCCTGCACACTCAAAGACTGCTCTTGCCCCGCACATTCACCTCGGCCTCGGTTGTGGCCGCTTCATTAGTTCCCCAAGGGAAGCCGAGTGTTCCTGCTCTCTCCTTCACTGTTTTGTTTTCTCTGCCTGTGTCCTTCGGTAGGGGATGAAGGCAGAAAATGAGGAGCAGGGGCTCTTCCTAGGAGAGTTCACATACAGCCCTGCAGAACATCCTTTCCAGACTTTCTGGCTGCAGGTACTGTGACAAAGAGGCATGAGAAGTGTTGGAGAGTAAGAGGGGGAGGGAGAAATAGCGGTGGCAGGGGAGAACCTGGGGAGGGAGGGATAGAAAAAGACAGCTCCTCTCTGCTCATTTCAGAACGAGGGCTGGGACTCAGTGCGCTATGTGAAGCTGGAGGTCCTGAGCAACTGGGGCCACCCAGAATATACATGCCTCTACCGAGTCAGGGTCCACGGGCAAGAACCCTAAGAGGAGGAGGGAGTCTGGGGGCACTCTGCTGGAAGCAGCGGTCTATAATGAATAAATCCTGCAAGATTTGAGCAGCTGCCGTGATGTGCTACTTAGTGCGCCTTTCCTGCCCCCTTCCAACCCTAATTGCGCCCTCCTTGACAGCACCTCCTGAGAGTGTTCTTGGCCCTCTCATGGACTTTTTCCCGTAATTAAGATGTCATGCCCTGCAGGGCGTAGGCCTTCCACAGTCCTTCCAGCATTTTTCTCATACAGCTATGGGCTGTTGCTGAAGAAGGAGCAAAGCGGGGAAAGCAAGAGAGCTTTCCTTTAAATGGAAAGGGGAACATTTGGGTGGACTCGCAGGACAGTGGGAGAGCACAGCAGGGTTTTGCCAAGTCCATTCCAGCGTGCAGCTGCTGTCCCTGGTTGCCTATTGGCTGCATGAGGTGATGCAGCTTGGCGGCCGGAGGAGGCTCCCTCTGCACGTGGGCAAACACTGTCCTTGCGCTGCTCCCCACCAGCTTCTCGGGGTTATTTGCACGGACAGCATAGATCAGAGTGTTCCCCAAGCTTTTTGTCCTCCTCCGTCACCCTCAACCCTCCCCTCGCCACAGCAGACCCTCTAAGCTCCCATCCAGGCCCTTTTCCCTGCTGGCACACAGCGGTTGCAAGATGCGCAAGATGTGTGGCTGGCATCTCCTCCAGTGCTGTGTTTAGCTCCTTTAACGGCTTTTCCTGGGGAAAGGGGACCCCAACAATCTAAGGAGGTGCCTTCTCATCCTATCTCGGAGATGCTCACAGGCTTCCAACTTCCTCCTTCGTAGGCTCGTCCAACGCTTCGCCATCAGACAGGCCCTCTGATAAGTGCTCCTGCCTTTGGCCAAGGCCTTCCGACCGCTCACCCACTTCCTTTAGCCTCATGGTGTGAAAAAGTAGTACACGGCTCTCAAGTCCTGATTCTGCACCACACAGGCCCTGCTCCTGCTGGGTTCTTCCAAACCTTCTCCTTCTTTGGCTCCTTTCCTGCTCCTCGACAGCGGGTCGTGTGCCTGGCAATTGGCACGGCATCCCTGCTCTGAAGGTCTTATTCTTCTAACCACCACCACAGCGACCTCCTTTGCTAGCGTCGCCTCTTATGCTGGAGGGCTGTCCTCACCCTCTGAAGCCCAAATAGCCCTCTCCCACGTCTCCACCGGCGGGGCAGGCTGACTCAATGCTGCTGCCTGTCTCTGCTCTCAGTATTTCCCCAGACACAGCACTGCAGCCAGGCACCACAGCAGGGTGCCAGTGCCTCGTGTTGAGCAGTTGAATTTGCTAATGGAAAGCTGATTTAGCTGATTTGGATACTGGCCCTGGGACAAACCCAAGTGAGACCATGGGGACAGACTGCCTCCAAGTGGCACTAGGAAACCAGCTCTGCCAGCATCATTGCTTTGCGAGACTGCAGGGCAGCAGGGAAGCATGAGAGCCCAAGGCCTGCATCTCCTTTCGTAGACGGGAGCACAGAGCAGAGCGATGGGGACAGGGAAAGCACGCGTTGCCCTCCCTCTGGAGTGCCTGGAGGCTCTGCCAGTCTCTGCACAAAGCCCTGTGTGCCACGGCCTCAGCTGAAGCAGCTCAGGGCAGCAGGGGTCCTGCTGCTTCAAGTCTCCGGCTGGTGGGTCTGAGCAGCAGCTGCTGCCTCAATATGCTTCAGCCTGCCAAGCCTGGCGGGTTCTCCTGACTCTGTGGCAGGATGCTGTACGGGAAAGAGCAGCCAGCACAGCCGCTCTCGGCTGTGGAGGTGTGCAGCCAGATGCCGCAAAGACTTCCAGGCGCTTGGGAGAGGAGCTCAAGCTACGGGGTCCCTGTGTAGCCCCTGCCCGTGACCAGCAGCCATTCTTGTCCTGGCTGCGCTGGAGTGACACCACAGTGCCCCTTTCCCTTCCCTTGTCTCCAGGGTGTCTGCCTGCCCTGGCAAGCCGACACAGAGGCAACACGGCCGGAGTCAAGAATGCTGCCTAGCCCTCCACTAAGCATATTCCGTGTCCTGTGCAGTGAAGAGCCCGGTGCCCAGAGCAGCAACCAAGAGCCAACGTGCAGGCCCAGCCCTTGTCTTACGGCATTGTGCCTTCTGCAGGCTAAGCGGAAAGAGCCGCCCCCGCACTCGAAAGCTGAGTCCGTGGCAGAGAACCGATGAATGGAGGTGGTTGCTCTCATGCTAGCTTGTTAAGGGAGACAGTAAAATAATCCAACGAGGCATCAACCAATAAACTTTATTCCCCAGCGCAAGATTGTTGTGATAACAACATCCACTATCCACTGGTGCCATTATTGTAGGGAATAGCCGCAGTAATTAGCGACTGGCAATTAGCTCACGGACTAGAGAACGCTGCTTGACCCAGTAAAAACGCTATAGCGTTCCTTCCCCCTGAGTGTACAGGGGGCTCTCAACCTTGCAAGAGGTTGACAAATGTCTGTGTCTTTCTTCTCCCTGGATGTACAGGGGACTCTCCGCCTTACTGGGGCTTAGCTTAGCCCAGCATCCCAGATGAGGGGCAGGTTAGGGTTGCTCATGGTCCAGCCAGAGGAACTGGCGAGCTGTCGCTCCTGATCCCTGCTCAGCTCGTCAGTGCTGAACCCTGTCTTTTGTACCAGGACGGCGGGAACGTGTCCCTGCGGCCTGCTCATTCTTAGGGGGTGATCCTTCCAGAATGTCCAGCAGAGTTCCATAAGACTTGCTATTTCTTGCACAGCCAGCAAGACAGGACCGCTTTGTTTTTGCAAGACCGTCCCGCCTCCCTTTTCGTTCCTTTTTGGGGAAGTGCGTGTGGTTTCCACCACCCGTGTCCTTGCTACATTAACATCTCTGTGCATTTTCACATGCCAACTCTTTACTCGCCCATCAATGGCTCCCTTGCCTTGGCTTGGAAGGCCGTGGGGCAACAGAGTGTCAAAAGCCAGCTGTGGACAAGGCTGCTGGTGCCTGCCAAATAAC
Source organism: Tinamus guttatus (assembly GCF_059628265.1). NCBI lineage: Eukaryota > Metazoa > Chordata > Aves > Tinamiformes > Tinamidae > Tinamus > Tinamus guttatus. The sequence continues at coordinate 1,138,593 of NW_028289069.1, forward strand.
TCCCTCTTGGCCTGCACTTCAAAGACTTCTCTACTTGGTAGGAGAGGCCGTGATTTCAGAGGACTGGCTCTCGTGAAGAGGAGTACCACCTCTGCTTCCCGCCAGCTTGAGCTTGGTCTGGGAACAGGGCACTGCCTTTTCTACTCTGATGTCACTGACAGCCATTGGCATCACAATCTGTTGCCGCTGTGTGAGGTAGCAGGAGCAGAGTGACAGCTCCAGGCTGCCCCTGCTCTTGGTCACTCTCTGTGGTGAAGGCAAGAAGATTGGAGTGCTTCTGGCCTACGCCTGAGAGAAGTGGGGTTTTGGCAGCTGCAGGTCTGGACAGCGATGTCCAGACCGCAAGGCCAAGACACACACTGGTATGGACGTGCTTCTTTGCCAGGAGCGTCCTAGAACCTCTCCCCTCTTTTGCTCAAGTGCCTTGTCCACCTAAGCCACCCGTCACTGGGGAAGAACACAAGCACAGCCTCCGAGCTCAGCGTAAAGCAGGCTGAAGGCAAGAGCAGTTGCCGCAGGCCCTGTGTGCCTGAGCCCCTTCCTTTCTTCCTCTAGGCAAACTGCCAGCCAAGGGCCTGTGCTCCAGAGCACTGGAGTGTGCAGGCAGGACCAGCACCAGCGCCAGCATCATGGCAGAAGTAAGCTGACACGATTCTTAAGCACAGCTCCCTCGGCTTATTTCCATTTAAAGTACAGACTGTGTTCATGGAAGAAATCTGTTGTACAGTGCCAATGAGAAAGACCTGCACAAGTGCCTTAAGAGAGCTGTTGGTTCTGCATGGCTCAGCCATCCAAAGGCATGAATGAAATGCGCAGGCTTCATGTGGCAATAGAAGGCTTTCTTATTGTTATTACTATTATTTCATTTTTATTTTCTGGAAGGTTCAAAGACTGAGTGATTGCCTGCCCTCTTCCTGGGCAGGCTTCCTTGTCCAGGTGCAACTTGCTCTCTACTCTGTGCAGCTGTTGAAGAGCTGTTTCCCGTTCTTGTCAGAGGCAGAGGAGGAGCTGCCAGAAGGCCAGCCTTAGGCTGTGCCTCACGGTTCTGGGGACCGTGAAAGGCAGCTCTGCTTGGACTGAAGGGAATGCATTTCCCTTCCCCTGTGCTGCTTGCAGCCGCACAGCCACTGAGAGAAGCAGGAGCAAATGACCAAAAGCGGAGAATGCCTCCTGCCTTCTGCCAACACAAAGATAACCAGTGGAAGACCTAACATAGAAGAGGGCACAAGCTCACTGGGCTTGTTCCATCTTGACTCTTTTTCAGGAGTTTTGGGGCTCATCCTGCACTACCTGGTGCTGAGCATAACATATCCTCGGCGCTTGGTGCTCCAGGCTTTGGGCAGCGCATCAAGGTAGAGCTGAGGGGGAATCTTCTCGTTTCTTGAGAGTAGGGGGGAGAACTGTTTTGGCACAAGTATACCAAATGCATGGAGGGCAGGAGAAACAGGGGAGAATTATGTCCTTTGCCTCTCCAGAGAATGGCCTCTACTCCCAGAGGCAGGGAGTATCCCCCTAACTTTTGTTGGCTCATGCTGTCCTGAAGTCAGTCCTCCACGTCTGGCCCTGCATTCCTAATCCTTGCTCTCCCAAATGCCTCCTTGTCCCAGTGGGTGTAAGCTTGACCACTGACTGGAGCTTGTGCAGGAGCACAACAGACTGCCCAAGTCACTCATGCCAGGTGCAAGAGCTGCCGTCACCACTACTGCTCTCATGTCTGCTTGGGGCCTGCACAGCTCCAGCAAGCTTCATTCTTCTTTTCCTCCATGCTCCTCCGTAGGCAAATGAAGTCTAGGATGACGGCTGTCCTGCTGCTGTTTGTCCTCTTTTCCTCCCTTTTTGGTGAGTGTCTGTAGAGCCCGCAAGTAATGGTGCTTCCTGACCATTACTTCCTTCTCCCTCCTGAGTGCACGTACACAACTGTGCCCCAAGGAGGAGCGGGCAGTCCCTGAGAGAGGGCTGCAACGCTTCCACGTGCCTCAGAGGTACTCGGCTCGCTTTTCCCTGGCGCTGACGCCACTCCTCGCAAGCCCTGTGGAGCAGGCAGTGGCTAGCCTGCTTGCTCCAGAAAGAAGAGAGTCTTCCTTCAGGGAGATCCCCACAATTCAGTTGTCCCCCATCCCCAGTAGTCTCTAGCCCCACAAGCGCTTGCTGCCGGTCTTCTTCTGGCGGCACACCAACTCACTTGACGCTTTGTAATGTCAGCTGGGTGCCTGCCGGAGGGCCTGCAGCCTGACTTGCACACAGCTCTTTGGGCATGAGCAAGTTCCAAGTGTAAAGAGAGCTCTTCTGGTGACTAACAGGTGTTTACTACGTGGGGCTGCTTGACGCAGGAGGCTTCTGGACCAGCACAGCAGCTCTGAGGGTCTACGTGTTCTCCTATTTCAAACCCGTCTGCCAACAGGTGACATCTGCAGTGCGTCAAATCAAGGCAACTTCTGCCACTCTTAAAACTCCAGGGCACCCAGGGTGGCTTTCTTAAGCCACATGGCTGCTCCTTCGCCGTAACAGGCATAGCTTTTGCCACACCTTCGTTTCCGCAGCAGCTCTGTTGTTCTTTTTACTGAATGCTCCCTTATTGTCCCTGTAGGAAGAGGAATTTCCTCTCTCTGCCGTGCTCGTGAAGAGACAGAGGTAAAAATCGCTTCCTCTTGACTAGATGGGAGGTTTGAGAAGCTCCAGACCCCTCTCACACCAGCCTCAGGCAACACAATTCTAAAGCTCTTCCCACTGCCCCGTCTGCCTTTCTGCCTTGCCTTGCTCTCTAGTGGTCAGCTGCACCTCAGTGCTCGGGCACCTAGGGCTGGGCTCTTGGAAGGTCTGCATTCCAGCTGCTTGAAAAGCGGCATAGCGGGGTGCCCATCTTGCAGCGGCTTCTCTGGCCCTCAGCCACTGATTGGAGTCCAGCCGCTTGATGTTCCCTGGCCCCCCGAGGGAGTTTTGCTGCCTCACTCCCATTGCCATGGCACGGCACCAGCCCGCAAGAACGGTGGTCTCTGTGGCATGCTTTTTCTAGGCAAGCAGATGAAGGGCTAGGAGCAGCACTTGACCAAATCCACACCCTCCAAGGAGAGCTGCGTGAGCTCCAGGAAGTCCTGCACCACGTGAAATGGTGTGCCAAAGACATTGCCCGGCGTGCTCTCGGCGAAGCCCTGAAGCACATCGAGCTCCCAGACATGACCGGATTGGTAAGAAACCACCGCAGAAAGCTCTCTGCACGGCTCTTTTTCTCATACCTGGAGTTTTAAGGCTAGGGTACTACGGACCCTAGGAGAGTTGCCTGTCCTGGCACACCAAAGGGCTGTAGCTGCTGCCTCAACAAGTACCCTGGCTTCCTGCAGTCGCTTCTGCTATCACTGCACTCTACTTGTAGGGCCATGAAGGGAGATTTGCTGGTCTTCAGCTCCACTTGCTCTCAGTCTAGCTAGCACCTAGGTGGTTGGAGCTGGAAGGAGAGTCTCTGCCTGCCCAGCAAAGCTCACACGTGCTGCTGGTGCGGGCACAAGTTCTCCAGGAGAACTTATAAGCCAGTCCCCGGAAGCACGTCTGCGAGCCTGGGGTTCATGTTGGCCTGGCCCACGCACAGGAAAGCTGCTGTTACAGCCAGGCTTCCTGCTCTCCTGCTCTTGGGAATGCAGTTGGAAAAGGCGCAGCCCATGTGGTTCAGGAACTCCTCCGTCTCTTCCCTCAGCCCTTTGCTCAGCCCCCTCCAAGCCCTGCTGCTCATTCCAGTGCTCCGCTATTCTGAGACTGCTCATCAGAGCCCAACAGACCTGGCAGCTTCCCAGGGAATCACCAAGCTCCTTAGGCCAGAGGGCAACCGCTGTGTTCACCTCAGCTGGCCCAGTAGAGGAGCTGGGATGTGCCTCTCATAGCTGCTCTCTTTCTCTTCCTTCCCAGGATGTTCAGAATTTAATCAGCGAAGCACTGGAGAAGCTGGAATACGACCAGGTCCAGATGCCGGATTTTGCCCGCAAATCGTCAGGTGCGGCTACAGCACAGGAAGAGCCGAGACAGGGCACTTTGTGCCTAAGCTTCGGCCTATGTTAGCTTTCATTTTCCACGGCCCATTAGCATAGCTGAATGAGTCACTGCCCGATGTTTCAGGGGGGGCTCATGCAAGGAAGTCGGAGGCCAGTATCACTGCTGGAAAGCTTGCAGTACTTAGTGGCATTTTCTCAAGTTGGCGGTGCAGGGGAACAGGCATCCTGGTGGCAGTGTCCAGTAAGACACAGCTATGTGTGCATCCCTTGATTCATCCTCGGGGAGCACCACATGGAATCCATGGCCGTCCCAGCGGAGCGAAAGGAGGCAGGTCCCAGGGCTGCTACCGTTCACACACAGGAGGGCCGTTCAATAAGCCCTTTTGTTTCTGAGTCTCCCCGGTGTTTGTCCAGGTGGGGAATGGAAATAATTGACAGAGGGGAGTGCCTGTGCTGCTTGTCGGAGGACGGGGCTGCAGCGTGTGTGGTCCATGAGCTCCTGCAGATAGATGGCAACCTTCTAAGCAGAGGCAGCCCTCCAGGGAAGCAGTGCTTGATGGGGACATTCACGTTTCAGGGGCTGCCATCATTCATTCGAAGACCTCTGCCTCCTTTCTCAACACCAAGGCAATGCTCTTCTGGTCTGGACTCCCCCTACTTCATTTCATGAAGAGCCCTGACGTTATCCTTGAGGTAGGGGTGCCAAGGAGCAGAGAAGCACCAAGGTGGGAGGGAACCAGATACGCTCTTGAGTTTCCCTTTGCCACATGGCCGCTGTGCACTGCTGCTCTTTCAGACTGAAAATCAACCAGGAAACTGCTGGTCCTTCTCCGGGAGTCAGGGTCACGTCTTCATCAAACTGTCCAAAGCAATCTCTCCACACGCTGTTACGCTGGAACACATTGCAGTGCGTGTGTCCCCTCGTGGAGAGATCAGCAGTGCTCCAAAGGACTTTGCTGTCTATGTAAGTGCCTTCGCTAGAGTCAGGGAGTTGTGAGGAGCATTTCTAAGCCTTGCAGGGAGGACATGGGCGTGTGAATAGAGGTCTCACAGTGGTAGGAGGATTCTCTCGGGCCTGTGACTTCCTCCGAGCCTAGAGACGAAAGGGAGTTCCTTTGAGTCAGCCCATTTCTTTTACACTCCTTCCCTTTGCGGTCTATGCTTGGACCAAAGGTTCCCATTTGAGGGGCCAGGCAGTAGTAAATGAGCCCTGGGTTGCAGGGGCTGGCACGCTGGCTCAGCCACGGCTCCTCACAGCTCACCAGCACGCCCCTTGCAGCTTGCTTTCTGCTCCTCGGCGCCAATTCTCTTCCCTGCACACTCAAAGACTGCTCTTGCCCCGCACATTCACCTCGGCCTCGGTTGTGGCCGCTTCATTAGTTCCCCAAGGGAAGCCGAGTGTTCCTGCTCTCTCCTTCACTGTTTTGTTTTCTCTGCCTGTGTCCTTCGGTAGGGGATGAAGGCAGAAAATGAGGAGCAGGGGCTCTTCCTAGGAGAGTTCACATACAGCCCTGCAGAACATCCTTTCCAGACTTTCTGGCTGCAGGTACTGTGACAAAGAGGCATGAGAAGTGTTGGAGAGTAAGAGGGGGAGGGAGAAATAGCGGTGGCAGGGGAGAACCTGGGGAGGGAGGGATAGAAAAAGACAGCTCCTCTCTGCTCATTTCAGAACGAGGGCTGGGACTCAGTGCGCTATGTGAAGCTGGAGGTCCTGAGCAACTGGGGCCACCCAGAATATACATGCCTCTACCGAGTCAGGGTCCACGGGCAAGAACCCTAAGAGGAGGAGGGAGTCTGGGGGCACTCTGCTGGAAGCAGCGGTCTATAATGAATAAATCCTGCAAGATTTGAGCAGCTGCCGTGATGTGCTACTTAGTGCGCCTTTCCTGCCCCCTTCCAACCCTAATTGCGCCCTCCTTGACAGCACCTCCTGAGAGTGTTCTTGGCCCTCTCATGGACTTTTTCCCGTAATTAAGATGTCATGCCCTGCAGGGCGTAGGCCTTCCACAGTCCTTCCAGCATTTTTCTCATACAGCTATGGGCTGTTGCTGAAGAAGGAGCAAAGCGGGGAAAGCAAGAGAGCTTTCCTTTAAATGGAAAGGGGAACATTTGGGTGGACTCGCAGGACAGTGGGAGAGCACAGCAGGGTTTTGCCAAGTCCATTCCAGCGTGCAGCTGCTGTCCCTGGTTGCCTATCGGCTGCATGAGGTGATGCAGCTTGGCGGCCGGAGGAGGCTCCCTCTGCACGTGGGCAAACACCGTCATTGCGTTGCTCCCCACCAGCTTCTCGGGGTTATTGGCACGGACAGCATAGATCAGAGTGTTCCCCAAGCTTTTTGTCCTCTTCCGTCACACTCAGCCCTCCCCTCGCCACAGCAGACCCTCTAAGCTCCCATCCAGGCCCTTTTCCCTGCTGGCACACAGCGGTTGCAAGATGCGCAAGATGTGTGGCTGGCATCTCCTCCAGTGCTGTGTTTAGCTCCTTTAACGACTTTTCCTGGGGAAAGGGGACCCCAACAATCTAAGGAGGTGCCTTTGTTAGGTCCGGTTTTCGAATCGACAGAGAAAGAGGCAAACACCATCGATATTTTGTGCTTTTAATAATAGGAGAAAGATAATAAGTATTACCAGCTAGCTGGGGTCCGGGCTTTCCCACACAGGGGTCACACCACGGACCCCGACTACTTCGGTCGTCCCTCTTTTATACCGTTTTCACCCCAAAAATGTTCCCCCCTCCCGTTTCTCTGTTCTACTTTCAAGTTAATGTTATCTATATTTTATTGCTAACTAGGACATCTGGACAGGCAACCCCTCCATGCGGAACCTCCTGACTTGCCATTTTTTAGGAGTCGTCCTTGTAGATAGGCAACCCCTCCATGCAGAGCCATCTGCCATGCCATTTATCAAGAGTCCTTGCATTTTGAGACTAAGTATTGACTAGCTTATTAGTACATTCTACATTAACTATTTAATCCCCATTAGTACACTCTACATTAACTATTTAATCCCTACATTCCCCCCTTTTTCTTTTGCTAATATCAGAGAATCCTTTCTCGATCCTTCTGAGTTTGTCGCATGAACATTATATGTATAGAATTAACTCGGTTTGTAGCTTTTTCCATTAACCCCATTACACATTTCCACATTATACAGATACACAGTAACAGTAATAACAGAATCACAAATATGCGCAATCCTTCTTTTATCAGTCCTGATATCCATCCAGGTAGTTCCCCAAACAACGACTTTAGCCATCCGTCCATCAGTCCTTCTTCCCGTGTTATCTTCTGAGTGTGTTCCTTGAGCCAGCGCAATTGTTGTTGAATGCATGTCGCAGGCTGTTCTGATCGAGCAGGAGTTGTTGCAATACCTCGGTTGTCACATTTGCTTGCTTCTCACTCCAACAGGCTAACTTTGAAAGTTCTCTTAACGCGTTTCCTGCTGCAGCTCCTGGTACAAAGATAGCTAAGGCAACCCGCGCAGTTACAGATATTAATTGTACATTATCATTACATTCCAGTGTTAAACCAAGGGAACGCTTTTGCCTTCTTTGTTCCTGCTTCATAGTTAACAACAGGGCTATCATTGCCAGTTGCCCTAAATAACACGGTCCCCCATAGGCATTCTTAGGTATTCCCTGCCACGCTCTATTCCCACAAATTAAAAACACTCCATCTGGCAAGGCCTTAACGGTATCATTATTCCATAGTAAATCTGTACTCTTATGTACCTGTCCTGATAGATCCCCCCAATATGCTCCTAAGGGTAATCCCGCACGCAGGGAATCGTTGTTGTAACCCGTCGACTGTCCCATTTGTCCCACAGAATGTCCCGTTTGCATATATGGGACCGCTACCACCTGGGCAGTTTCTCGCTTAGTGGGGAAGGCCTCCACCCACCCCAAGAATGTGTCTACTAATACCAATAAATATCTATACCCATATTTACCTGGTTTTATTTCCGTAAAACCTACTTCCCAATGCCTTCCAGCTTCACCACCCTTTTCCCTTATACCTTCATGTACCTTTCTGACCCTTGATGGTTTCATTTCCTGACACGCTTGACACCCTTCTATTATCTCTCTTAATATTTTCTTCTGATCTTGGAATCTCAACCCGAACTTTTCTATTAACAGTCCCATTTTTCTTTCCCCCAAGTGTGTGGTACTATGTAACTGCTGCGCCATCCTCTGTCCCATCCACTTGGGAATTAACATTCTTCCTCCTGTATCGTAATCTCCTTCTCCAGCACTTTGTTCTTCAGTTCCACTCTTTGAGCCGAAGTGCCGTCTGGTAAACGCCGGCTCCAAACTATTTCTCCGTTCTGATTTACCACGGCAGCTCCCGCCCTTCTTTTTCCTTGGTCGACCAAGCTACTTCCATCTGTAAACCACACTTTTCTTCCTTGCATTGGCTCATCCTTCAAATCTTCCCGCACTGTTGTAGTTTCAGCTAACACCTCCTGACAATTATGCATAGGTGTTTCATACTCTGGGTTAGGCAGGAGAGTGGCTGGATTCAAAGTCATTGGGGATGTATACACAGTTCTTCCTGGGTTTAAAAGCAAGGCTTGATAATGAGTCAGCCTAGCATTTGTTATCCATCTTTCAGGTGGCTGTTTGAGTAATGCCTCTGCGTAATGAGGAGCTGTTACATACAGCTTTTGCCCAAACGTGAGTTTGTCTGTATCCTTAACCATTAACGCCATGGCTGCAATAATTCTAAGTCATGAGGGCCACCCTGCGGCAACTGGACGCCACTCTCCTTTTCCAAGGGCCTTGATTCTGCATTAACACTCCCTTGGCAACTCCCGCATTTTTGCTCACATATCTGGGTCCGGGAGTGCAAGTGCAGGGGCCTCTAGCAGGGTTAATCTCAGTTCCTCAAAAGATTTTCTCATAGTTTCTGTCCACTGCCAGTCCGCTTCTCTCGACTCGCCTCATACAGAGGTTTTGCTTTTTCTGCAAACCCAGGTATCCACAAACGGCAGTATCCCACCGTCCCCAAAAATCCTCGAACCTCTCTTGGAGATTTGGGTTCCTGAATCCGAACGACAGTCCCTTTCATGGCATCAGTTAGCCATCTCCTACCATCTCGTATCTTATATCCCAGATATGTTACTTCCGGATTACATAGCTGAGCTTTCTTAGCACTTACTCGGTCTTGCAACAACTTCCTCGTACCTTCCTCGCACTTCCTTTTTCGTTCTTGCCGCTAGCAGCAGATTATCCACCTCTCCTGAATTCACTCAAATCTTCCTGCAGTATTTCATTAAATAAAGTCGGTGAATTTTTGAACCCTTGTTGTAATCGGGTCCAAGTTAACTGACCCTTGTACCCGCTCTCGGGATCTTCCCATTCAAAAGCAAACATTTCCTGGCTCTGTTCCGTCAGGGGGATGGTAAAAATGCATCCTTTAAGTCTAAAACCGTATACCATCCCATATCTGGTGGCATTGTACTTAACAGAGTATATGGATTCGGGACTGTAGGATGCACATCCTCCACTCTTTTGTTAACTTTTCTCAAATCTTGAACTGGCCTGAAATCTCCTCCGGGCTTCTTTACTGGCAATAGAGGAGTATACCACAGAGATTTGCATTTACGCAGAATGCCAGCTTTCAGTAGCCTTTTAATATGCTTTGCTATTCCTTGTCGAGCTTCAGGGGTCATTGGGTACTGTTTAGCCCTAATCGGGTGAGCTCCTGGTTTCAATTCCATGACCAGAGGAATTTTACTTTTAACTCTTCCTACTCCCGAATTCTCTGCCCATACTTCTGGGATTTCCCTCATCCATTTTTGAGTTTCTGGTCCAATTTCTTCCTTCCTCTCTTTATACAGTCTGTATTCGTCCTCTAATCTAGCGGTCAGGACCTGTATCGGTCGTCCTTCCCGGTCATTGATTTTTATTCCATCATCCTCAAAATATAACCTTACCCCTAATTTAGTTAAGAGATCCCGGCCCATTAAGGGTACCGGACTCTCCGGTATATACAAGAAAGAGTGCATGATCTGTCTATTAGCTACATCTACTTTCCTTTCTGATGTCCACCGATACCCCTTACTCCCATTTACCCCTTGTACTCGAGTTTTCCTTGTCGATAGTTTCCCCGCTGCTTTATTTATTACTGAGTATTCAGCCCCTGTATCTACTAGAAATTTTACACTTTTCCCTTCCATTTCTAATTCTATCTAAGACTCGGGGAAGGGTTCCGAGTCCCGGCCCCTTCAGTCGCTATCTTCGTTTGCTACCAGTAAGCTAGGTGACCCCTTTTCTCCTTTTTCCGAACACTCATTTTTCCAATGTCCTTCTTTTTGCAAATTGCACATTGATCCCTTCCTAACCGTGCCCCAACTCCTCTGGGGGGTGGTGGTCCCCTTCTTCGCCTCCCTGATTTTTCTCCTGCTTCAAAAAATATCCTAGCCATCTCCCTTTGATTTCTCCGATTTTCTTTTGCCTGATATTCCCGATCTTCCCTTCTCACTCTTTCCTGTTTTTCTTCTGGAGTCTCCCTGTTGTTATACACCTTTTCTGCTACCTTTAAAAGATCCTGTAAAGCTTGCTCCCCCAACCTATCAATCTTTTGCAATTTCTTTCTTATATCTGGGGCAGCTTGATTTACAAATGCCAAGATGACAGCTGCCCGATTCTCATCCTTCATAGGATCTAAAGGAGTGAATTGTCTAAACGCCTCTAATATCTTTTCTAAGAAAGCGGCAGGGCTTTCTTCGGCTTCCTGCCTGACAGCAATTACTTTAGTTAAGTCACGCGCCGCCGCCCGCAACCCTGCCATTAACGTTTGCCGGTATATTTGGAGACGCTCCCTACCTTCAGGTTGTTCAAAATCCCACGGTGGTCTTACCAATGGGAATCCCTCATCGATAAGATTCGGTTGCCCGGTGGGTCTCCCGTCGTCTCCCAGCACCAACTTTTGTGCCTCGGTCAGGATCCTCTCACGCTCTTCGGTTGTAAACAGTACTTTTAAAAGCTGCTGACAGTCATCCAGGTAAGGTTATATGTAAACAAGATGGATTCTAATAAATCAATCAACGCCCCCGGCTTCTCGGAAAAAGAGGGGTTTTGACTTTTCCAATTACACAAGTCACTAGAAGAGAATGGCCAGTATTGATACGTATGCTGTCCCTGAGGCCCTGTTGTTCCAATTGCTCTAACTGGGAAAGCTTGAGAGGTGCTTGACACATCTCCCTCGCCTCCCCTTTGGTGCGATCGAGTCCAAATGCTGGGCGCCTGTCTTCCCTCCCTCCCTCCTTTGATCACTACTACTCACCTCCCTTCGTGCCTCAGGCGGAGGTGCGTAAAGGGGGATTGTGCCCACT